>NW_024884586.1:29735183-29852109 GCF_019232065.1 Centrocercus urophasianus | reverse complement strand
TTTTTTTTTTTTTTTTTTTTTTTTTTTTTTTTTTTTTTTTTTTTCCCCAGCCGCCGAATCATGTCGATGAGCCCAAAGCATACGACTCCTTTCTCAGTGTCTGACATCTTGAGTCCTTTGGAGGAAAGCTACAAGAAAGTGGGCATGGAGGGCAGTAACTTGGGGGCTCCCTTGTCAGCCTACAGACAGTCTCAGGTTTCGCAGCCGGCCATGCAGCAACACCCCATGGGCCACAACGGAACGGTGACTGCCGCCTACCATATGACAGCGGCAGGGGTCCCCCAGCTCTCCCACGCTACGATGGGGGGCTACTGCAATGGGAACCTGGGCAACATGAGCGAGCTCCCGCCTTACCAGGACACCATGCGAAACAGTGCTTCAGCGACAGGATGGTACGGCACCAACCCAGATCCCCGCTTCTCCTCAAGTAAGTGAGCCCGGGGCCGGCTGTCCGCTGGGGGGTGGCTGCGTCCCTCTTTGCCCCGCGGGCGTCTGGGGCAAAAGTCGGTGCGGACCCCGCTCGTCCCCCTCCGCTCTGTCCGTTCTTCTATCGGAGTATCGGGCCCCGTCCCCCCTCGCAAGGCGATTCGCGGCTGCTCCCGGGGCGGCAGGAGGGAGGAGGGGAGCCGGCAGCAGAGCATCGGCGTGGGATACAGCCGCAGGGAACCCGGCACTGCCCGGCTCCCAGCGCTCCGCCCGATCCCGGCAGGACGAAGGGAAGCGGAGCCGCTGAAGCCGCGGAGGAGCGGGGGGAACGGGAGAGCCCGGCTTGGCGGAACCCCGGCAGCGGGAGCCGACAACCGCAGGGACCGTGCGGCGGCACACGGGAGGCGCGAAGGGCGAGCGGGGCCGGGCCGGGAGTGAGGGGGTCCCGCGGGCGGCGGGGGAACGCGAGAAGCGGCGGCGGCGCGAGCGGGGGCAGCGCGGGGCCGAAACGAGCCGCTGACAGCGCGCCCCTTCTGCCTTGCAGTCTCCCGCTTCATGGCGCCGTCCTCGGGCATGAACATGGGAGGCATGGGCGGCCTGAGCTCCCTGGGGGACGTGAGCAAGAGCATGGCCCCGCTGCAGAGCACGCCGCGAAGGAAACGGAGGGTCCTGTTTTCCCAGGCCCAGGTTTACGAGCTGGAGAGACGTTTCAAGCAGCAGAAATACCTCTCTGCCCCCGAGAGGGAACATTTAGCCAGCATGATCCACCTCACTCCGACTCAGGTCAAAATTTGGTTCCAGAACCACCGCTACAAGATGAAGCGGCAGGCCAAAGACAAGGCTGCGCAGCAACAGATGCAACAGGAGAACGGCTCCTGCCAGCAGCAGCAGTCCCCCAGGAGGGTGGCTGTGCCGGTGCTAGTGAAGGATGGCAAGCCCTGCCAGGCGGGCTCCAACACCCCCACCGCAGCCATCCAGAGCCACCCGCAGCAGGCGGCCACGACCATCACGGTGGCCACCAATGGCAACAGCCTCGGACAGCATCAGAGCCATCAGACAAACAGTGCGGGGCAGTCTCCCGACATGGGACAGCACTCGGCCAGCCCTTCCTCCCTGCAGAGCCAAGTCTCCAGTTTGTCTCACCTGAACTCTTCCACTTCTGACTATGGCACTGCCATGTCCTGCTCCACCTTACTATACGGTAGGACCTGGTGAAAGGATTAAAGAAAGCGAAACAAAACAAAACAAAATAAAACAAAACAAAAAAAAAAAAAGAGAGAGAGAGAGAAAAAAAACACCAACAGATTTTCCCAGTCACACAAATCTGTGTCCTGTCCAAAGTACTGGGTGCTTTCCTTTGCTCTTTTATTATTTTTTCTTCCTTCCTTCCTTCCTTCCTTTCTTTCTTTTTTTCCCCTTAAAGATTTTTAATTTTAATTTTAATTTTAATTTTAATTTTAATTTTCGTTTTACTGATTGGTTCTCTGAGGACCCCTAAGAGAGAGAGGAAGAGAGTGACTTCTTGTTCCGTTCACTGATACTGTGACAGTTTTGGGTCTTTCTTTTTTCCCTTTTCCCCCCAACTTGCTGTGTGGGGTGTTAAACCAATTCTGACCAATAACTACGGAGCGGTCTGCAGACAGGGGCCCGTCGGTAGGCATGGCCCGAAGGCTCGGATTGCAGATGGACCCTTTGCCAGCGTCTAGGACTTGCATGTAAATATAGAGATTGGGGAGGATGGGGTTGGGGTTATTCCCAAAAACGCGGTCGCTGTACGCAGCCACAGAGCAACCTCCCCCACACCCGGCTCCGCTCCTAGCCCCGTCCCAGCGATGGGGCCGGGAGGCCACACGAGGCTTTGGCTTTTCTTTTACGTTTGATGTGAACCTGTAGCTGTATAATGCTGTCAAAAGTTGGACTAAACCCATAGTTTTTAGCATCCTGTATATTTTGTTGTAAAAAGAAAGAAAAAAAAAATACAATCAACCAAACCAACCCCACCCCTCTTTTTTATGGACACTGATTGTCCCCTCGTAAACTCTCCGACAGTTTGTTCTTTGCGCACGCCGCCTTTTCCTGTTGTAACTTATGTAGATATTTGGCTTAAATATAGTTCCTAAGAAGCTTCTAATAAATTATACGCATTGCGAATATACATATATATATTTTTTAAACTTCCTCTCGGCTCGCTCCAGACCCTCCTTTCCCCCATCTCTATTTTTGTGTTGGATGGAAACCGGACCGGGACGCTGCGGGCTCCGGGACGCCCCCGCTCGGGGGAACCGCGCCGGGAGGCGGTGAAACGCGGGGCCGAGCGCCGATTGAACGCGCGGAGAGAGAGTGCGGAGCTCCCGCGCAGCAGGGGATGGGGTCAGGCCGCTACGGGGGGCGGAGGGGGCCTCGGTCCTTTTTGCCGGAGAAAGTGAAGTGCTCCGGGAAGAGAGAGCCAAATGCCAAAGGCGCGGAGGAGAAAGAAGGGAGAAGTCTGATGCCACTAGAAACAAACTAACGACGAACGTTCTGGCAGTGTAGGACGTCCGGCCGTTTTAAAGAGCGTCCAATTTAAACACCTTGTTTAAAAATAAAATAAAATAAAAAAAAAGAAGAAAGAAAGAAAGAAAGAAAGAAAGAAAGAAAGAAAGAAAGAAAGAGAACAATCTCTATCAGGTTTTCCTATGTACTTGTATTTTAAGGGAAGTACAGTCACCTTATTTATAATCCAAATAAAAAGATAGTTTATTGTGTACGAATTGTAGTTTGGATTAACTTTCTTTGAAGGGCTGTACTGAATTTCCCACCCACACACACCTCCCAGGCAGACAGACGGCCATGCAGCTCTCCCGCAAGCGCCAACCCCAGTCTCCAGGCGGGGGGTTAAGGGCAGGCTGCTGCTCAGCGTAGCACAGGTTGGGCTTTCGGTTTGGTTTTTTTTTTTTCCCTTTTTTTTTTTTTCCCCCTTTTTTTTTTTTTTCCCTCTCTTTTGTTTTTTTGTTTAATTTTTTTTTTTTTTTTTTATTTCTCTCTCTCCCTTTCTTCTCTCTTTTTTTTTTTTTTTTTAATTCCCCTTTTGTTTTCTTCTTCATTTTCGTAGCGCTGTGGGAATTGAGTAAAGAAGCAGATGCAGAAGGCGTGGGTGTGTGCGTGTGCGCCCGGCCGGGAAACCGAGGTGCCTTCAGTTGTAAGATAAATCCGATGGGTAATGCAAGCAATTAGGTATTAACTCTGTTGTAAATATATGAATCATATCCTGTGAAGCAGCTCATATTGGACAATCATGAACTTAATGTCGTTTTTAATGTCTCGGGTCCCAAATATCCCCTCTGTGAGTGTAACAAAAGAACCCCCCATCCCGAAGGCTCTCTCAGTATGTTACCTTTGCATTTGCTGCTCGGTTGCGTTTTCTTTTTTTTTTTTTAATTTTTATTTTCCCCTCCAGACCCCCCCGGTTAAACCACGGAAGCTATTCGGTCATTGAAAGCTTTCTGCATTACAGTGGTATTATGAAACGCTCATATTTTTGAGGAGAAAGCAAGCAGATTGCCGGAATGAAAACAAACCAACCTCCAGCTTAAGTAGCGGCTTTCGAAAGCCCTTTATTGATATAAGATAACCGGCGTTACTCGGACACCAAGTGCCGGTTTGGATGGAGAATAAGGGAAATAGACAGAATGAATTAAAAGATTATCGGATTCTTTCTGCCCCCCTCGTCCCCCGTCGTCGTCCCCATCCCCACTCCCCACCCCCCACCCCCGCCACCCCACTCCTTATTTCTAACTAGAGAACATCACGTGTGTTAGCAGGAATTTCGAGACCTTTCATTCTTTATACTACGTCCCGCTTTGCACAGGGGCAGTCTCAACTAACCCAAAGAATATTCCTTTTTCTTTCTTTTTTTTTTTTCTCCCTTTCTCTACCGAGCTCACATTCCTTTCGGACACACGCATTAAACTCAGCCCCTCGGTGCCCGTAGTTCCGCTCAAAGGGAAAGGTGCTGGGGATCCCGGAGGTGCCACGGCGTTGTGAGGGGAGCGGGACAGGGGGGCACTCGGCTGATTCTTCAGTCGGGGCTTGGTTGGACTAGATGATCTTGGCGGTCTTTTCCAACCTAAACGATGCTGTGATTCTGACGGAGATAGCGCACAAGGCCGAGGTGGACACCGCTGTGCTGAAGTCGACATTTCCCCTTCAGATGTAATGAATATGTGCATCCTTTCAGACGTTCACAGCTGAGGAGCACTGAAAGGCCTTAAAAGAGCCAAGAAATACCTCCTTCCGTCCCTGGAAAAAACTGGTGGGGCTGGCATGTGCGGCAGACACCCAGCCGGTGACTTCTCATTACTGATCTCGGGGGAAATAAATGAATTTTATTGTGTCTCGGCAACCTTATAAACACATATTTGGTGGTGGGTGTAATTACTGTAATGGATTATTATGTACACTGACTTATCTTTCTTAAACTAGATTTAGTTTCGATTAAATAAACTCGTTTCCACTTTGTCTGATGTCGGCTTAGTTTAAAGTCTGTTTACTTGTTCCACAGAAAGGTGAATTCATCTCTTTATTAAGCACTAGGGACCGAGCAAACACAGTTCAAACTGTATTTACATATCAATCAGGAGAAACGCAAACAAACTGCTCTTGAACAATTTTATAGCTTTTAATGACATTGTGTTATTGCTTTTATCATAAATTTATTTGTATAAAGCGGTTATGCCTTCATTAGGATGAAGATACTTGGTTGTGTTTTTGTGGTATTCTTTTTCTTTTTTTTTTAATCCCAGCTCTCCCTCGAGGTCGCTCACGGGGACGAAGGCACTGTGCAGCCTTTCTAAATTAAAATCAGTGCCTCCGTCTGAACACTCACTTCTTGGAGTACGCCGACTTTCAGTCCCTCGGTAATCAAGGAGAAGTTTGGATAATGGGATGGTGAGGAGACAAGACTGAAACCTGAACTGATGGGAGAAATGCACCTTTCCCAATGTGACCGCTCCTTTATAGGACATTTTATAGGGGCGATGAGGGACCCGGAGAGGAATGGCGCTCCCCTGCCTCTACCCATTTCCTGGCATTGCCCTTTAACGGGGGAGAACCGCCGAGGGCATTTTTTCCCGTTGTAAGTAGGAGTTCGTGGTTGACTGCCATGGAGTATGCACGTAGTAAAAAGGAAAGGGGGGGAAGGGAAAGAAAACCTACTGAAAACAAAAGGCAAAAAGCCCCAAACCCTATCACCGCCCCCACGACAATAGCAGAGGGCTCCTTCCCGTTTGCTGTTCCCCAGCCAGCCGTGGGTTTGCTGTGCCCCGCAGTCCCGGGCAGCGCTGGGAGCCGGCGCCGTGCCCGTCCGTCGGGCCACGCTGGGAGCGGGACGAGGAGAGCCTTCCTGCCCGCGGCGTTCCGACGGCAGCGCGGAGCCCACAGACAGCGCGCCAGTGCGGGTCCCGAGCAGTGCAATCTGAGACAGCTCCGAAATGACTCCGGGACAAGATGCCACGGAGCGAGAGGAGATATTTTGGCACTTCTGTGGCAGAGTGCACGTACGGAGACCCATGGGGCCCCAGCCCCGGCCGCGGTGCATAGAAACCCGGATTGCGGCCCGAGGGAGTCTCGGAGGACTGCGGTCCTCCCACGGCCATGTCAGGAGCAAAGCTGAGCAATACTTTTTTTCTGTCTGACCGCTGTTCCTCTCATGATCCCCTTCGGGGCGGGGGGGGGGGGGGGGGTGGAAAAAGCCAATCTCCAAACCCTAAGTAATGGTAACACTGTTTGTGTTCATCAAACGCATGCAGAGATCTGTCCCAGTGCGGCTGTTGCTATGAGGTAGAGAGAACCATCTCTGGCAAAGGGGTGAATAACGCGAAATGATTTATTGTCATTTTCTTTCTTTCTTTCTTTCTTTCTTTTTTTAATTTTTTTTTTTTTTTTTTTTTTTTTTTTTTTTTTTTTTTCTGGCTGCAGCACGATAGGGAGCAGGTAAGGTCAAAGTTTTCTATATCCTATGTCTGTCTCTCAAGGCTCTGGTCAGCTGTATAAATAAGGCGAATAAGATGGATTTATGTAACACGGAACTGAATTCGTTTCGATGCTTAAAACAACGCACTGTGCAGGAAACGTCTTGGGGATCCCAGAGATGCAAACATTGCCTAGGACATTTCATCTTCGATTTGAAGGTTTTTTGGTAGTGGCAGGGGGGAATGGGAAAAACTGGTATTTTTTTAGAATTACATTATGAAGCAGACATTTACAAAAGGCCGAAAGCATTTTATATGCAAGAAAAGGGAAACTGACAGTCCCTAATTGGCTTAAACAACTTAAAAAAAAAAAAAAAAAAAAAAAAAAAAAAAAAAAGAGGAAAAGAAAAACACCTAAAACTGTTTATTCTAAAATTATTTAGCAGGTGACTGACACTGCTTGTGTCGGTTCCACTGCCAGCCACAGGTCTTCCACTAAAATTAAGTCTGAATACGGTGGTTCTGCTTTCTGGGAGGTGTTTCTTAGACACAGCGGGACGTTCCCGGTAATTTCATGTCGGTTTGTAAGCTGCGCTTCTTTAGCGAGTGAGTGTACACCGCCGATTTTGGCGAACATGTGCGACCCATTGTGTCTGTTCGATGGGAACTCCCAGTGTCTCCTGGCGGGTGCTCGTCGGTGTTTCCTGACGGTGCAAAGGAAGAGAATAAAGTGCAGGAGCACAGTAGTTCAAACAGAAAATAAAAGGGAAAAGAAAAAAAAATAGAAAGAAAAGAAAAACAAAATGAAAAAGAAAAAAGTAACGTAGTTGCAATGCGAGGTTCAGACCGTCCCTTCCATCTGTTTTGGTGGATTTCACCGCAGTCCTTCTCCTCGATGGAGTAAATTCACTCAAGTAATGATGTGCGACAGGCGTGCGCACACCTGAGGACTCGCGGGGACCGACTTTTTGCTTCTTAGCAGAGGTGTTGCTGAAGTGGCTGAGTTCACCCCAGCCTGTTAGTGACCTAATAACGTTTCTCTGGGACACGGTCCGTCTGCAGATTCACTCGGTGCTTTTGTTCCTTAAACTTTTTGTTGTCTCTGCCGCTGTTTCTCAGATAAGGTCTTACAAATGAATGCTACCTTTCTCTCTCGCACCTCATTTCTCTGGGAATTCGCTCTTAACCTGCGCGCTGCCTCGCACCACACTGTCCCTTCTGCGGAACGGTGCTCACGCAGCTTCCTGCAGCATTCATCTTCGCATTCGCTCGTGGCGAGAAGGAGTAGAAGCAGTGGGTGACCAGCGCGGGGAGGTTAGGCAGAATGTGCGCGCCCACGTCCTGGTGCTATCTATGGCTGCACGAACACTGGGGGTGTTTATAGGGGTTGGGGTTGGGAAGCAGGGGCACAGAACTGTAGCTTTGGAGCGAGCGCTGCCCTCCGACCCGTGCCGCGCTCGCTCAGCCGAAGTGCCTGGCGGGACCCGGCCCCGCCAGGCACTGGGGAAGCAGCAAGTGGACCAAATTTTCGCCGCCGTTCGTTCGCGGTGCTCAAGGAACGGTAACAGGCCTCATCGCGCCCTCCTCTGCCCGGCGGACGTCTTTTGCCCCAGCTTTCTTCCAGGCAAGACACACATGGCCGCGGTCCCAGGTGCTGAACGGACGGGGAGAACAAAACCCGCACCCGCAGACAGCGCTCGTCTCCCTCTTACTTTTTTGGACGTGGGATCCGGCCGTTCTCAGCGGCCCCATCTCCTGGCACACGGAGCGATGCCCCTGGGGCTATGGGCGCAGGGCCGGCCCAGGGCTGCCCCTGGTTCCTGGTCCGGGCAACTCGGGGGCAGGAGGAAGGGGACAAGGCTGCCTCTCGTATAACACAGCCCATCGAGCGGGGGAACGGCAGGGAAGTGCCGTGGTAAGCCCCAAAAAAGCTCAAGGACGAGATGCGGCAGCACGAACTTGTGGCTTCTGAAAGGTATCGCGCACGTAGTGGGAGGGCAGGATATCAGCTCCCAGCGCTGGCACCTTGGTACTCACCGTCGCAGTGCCCGCTGTGGTGACCCCACAGCCCCCGCCCTCCAGAGCTAGCCCAGACTCGGGCCCCTGAGGCCCCCCCAGCCCCCAGCCCGACTTTAGTTTTCCTGGCTCGGGTCGGTGGGGGACAGCTCCTGGACGGGAAAGTCAGGGCGAGGGGAATGAGGCAGCCCAGGGGGAGCCAGGTGGGGTTGCTTCCTGCCGTCGGGATCTCCCTCCTCGTGGGGTACTGGCGGCTAGAGTGTTTTGTGCCTGCTTCCCCTGGCTGCCGAGAGTGGCGGTGATGTGTCGGACACTCGTGGGCAGCCCCGGGCGTGGGGGCTGCGGGCCGCGGGATGGGCACAGAGAGACTCCGCGCAGGGGGCTGGAGGTGTGCGCCGGGAATTGCGTGCTTGGAGATGTACGGGGAGAGGGGGTGTTTATGTCACCGCATCGCCCTTCCACAATGGCAGAGTAATTATCTTGCTGAAACATTATTAAATGGCAAAAAGTTGCAAAATAGATCGACCTCCCCGAGATGAGAAGCAGCCGGTTTCAGAACTGGGCAACCATCGCTCTTCTTCAATACGTTTTAAACAAGAGGATCTAGTGAGTGATTCCGATTCAATACACATAATCAGTTTGGAAGTCCTATTTCCATTTGAAAACAGCCCTATTTGCAATCATGAGGGCCGGACACGATGGAAGATACAGAACGCATTCAGAGTAGGTGGTAGGTGAGAGAATCGGCAGACGAGCACCAAATATTTTCTCCTCATTGCAAAGCTTTTTCACTACGCTTTAATCACGCTGTATTTTGAAAATAATACTCTATTTGAAAATATTACTTAATTGCATTAGAAAGCAAGGTTTTGATTTACACCGAGACTCCCCCACTGGGAAAAAAAAAAAAAAAGAAAAAGAAAAAAGAAAAGAAAAGAAAAAGAAAGAAAAATAACAAGAAAAGTATTTATTGGAAAAGCTTGTTGACTGTCCTACCAGAGCCTTAGGGTTAATAGTCATCTAATTAAGAACGGATTATTTTCTATAAAACGATAAATTGCTTTTGAATAAAAGACCCGGAGGAGGGACACGTGCACGGAGAACGGCTCGTGGCCAGCTAGAGCGGAGCGGAGCGCACTGCCCCGGGCAGCCCTGTCCGAGGGAGCATTGCTCTGGAGAACCCTTCCCCTGGGGAGCCCTATCTTGGGAAGCACTTCCCGGGGCTCCCCTCTCCTGTCCCCGGTAGGTTCCGCATCGTTGCAGGAGTGGAGAAAGGATGCTCAAGAGCCACCGCACGTAGCTCGGGGGTGGGTAGCCGCGGGAAGAGCAGAGTCCCGTCACTTTGCCCCCCGCAGCAGTCCTTGCACCGAGCAGGACGTCACTCCCTGTTCCTGCTTGCTCGGAACGTTTTCCTTACTCCTTAACATTCCGGAAAGCAGGAAGGCCTACGCACCCTCTGTAGTAATCATCCTGCAGGAGAGGAGCAGGCAGAAATGAGGTTCGCCTGAGGGGGAACCAACAATGAAATTATGGCTCTCCCAGCACCTCACTTCGCACATTAATTGACGTTTCCGATTCCCCTCATTTACTTGTTGATGCGGTTGTGCGCTGCCGACAGCGCGTTAGGTCTGCAGGCAGCTTCCCAGCCCCGAGCGCAGCCCCCCGCCCCGTTTGCTTCTCAGGATTTGCAGCAGTCACCTCTTCGTGAGGCTAAACGCCGTGGCCCGTCCCAGCGCACTGCTTATCCCCGTTCCCACCCAGTTTGTAATTCTCTTCCACTTCAAGAGGCCAAATTAGCTCCTGGGAAGGGAAGAGGAAGTAAATAAATAAATATTGGAATAAATAAATCGCAGAAAGCCACATTTGTCCTCGGAGAGGTACA
Organism: Centrocercus urophasianus; assembly: GCF_019232065.1. Taxonomy (NCBI): domain Eukaryota; kingdom Metazoa; phylum Chordata; class Aves; order Galliformes; family Phasianidae; genus Centrocercus; species Centrocercus urophasianus. Next base: position 29,841,837 of record NW_024884586.1, on the reverse strand, counting down.
AGTTGTTATTACTGCTTTGCGGAGCGCTCATACATCGAGGAGGGTGACGGGCGGGTTGGTACGGACATCCTTGCCACTGCCTCGGGGCTCCTCGCTGGGGCCAGACTAGCAGAACACCTCAGCCGCCTCCCCTCCTCCAGCTCCCCCCGTTGCAGCCCGCGCCCCAGCCACCGCCCCACAAATCTGCCCCTTCCTTGGCAAAGGAAAGAAGCGGGGAACGCATTCCCATCTGGTTTTCCACTGTGCTGCCCCCAGAAAGGAAGGAGGGAGTCCCAGCTCTCCTCTCCGCCAAAGCTCATTATTTCAGAGCCCTAATTAGAGCTCGGCTAGATGGTGGAGGAGGCCTCCAAGGCTGCGCTTGGGGATTTGGGAGCAGTTGCTCCTCTACCCGAAGCGCCACAATTACTGTCTCCTGTCCCGTCCCCCCAGAAAGTAGGCACTGCTGCTCACGGTCCCCACACGGAAGGTGGTAAGAGGAAAAAAGGGACCGCTCTTCTTAGGAAAAGTTCTGTCCCAACCCAGGCTTTGTTGTCATTATCCATACAATCTGTCCCCATCGAGATGTACAGATAGAATGGGGCCATTTGATCTCGACGTGTTTTGTTTATCCCTTAAAGCCGCGGCAGGCCCACGGGATGCACAGAGCTCTTCCCCGCTCCTGTAAAACACCCCAAGATCCGAGCAGAACCGCCGGCGAATTCCGACCCGATTCTCTTTTTACACAATTACTGAAGAGCAATACAATTTTTGTGTGTGTGCGTGTGAGATCCATCGCCCGACTTTTGTCAGGAGTTGTATCTATACCACATCGGTAACGCAGCCACGAATTAGAACAGCACTGTCACCTTCAGGAGTGTCACCTAGGGCTCCCTTGATAATCTAAGACCTCCGTTCCCCCGGTTCCCACGATGGAAAACTCGTAGTCCACCTTCAAGTGAATCTTTTATTTTATTGCCAGTGATTTTCAAGAGAAAACCAGAAGGGCTACTCCAACCCAGCAGCCTTCTGGCAGGCACATTCCCACTTAACCAAATCTCATGGTGCGAGTGGAGCGCTGGAGGACTGCGCCCTCATTGACGCGCCTTACTGGGACACGGGCTGCGGACTGGGGCCGGGCACGCAGAGAGATAGCCTTCCACGAGTCACAGTGACCTAAAAAGTAGCATGAGGCTTCTCCGTGTTAATGCCGATCTGCATAAGTGATGTATGCGAACGCAGTGAGATGCGTCCTTGCGGATGTGTTCGTCAGTATTAAAAAGTAATCACTTTCGTATCTGTTAACTTCAACGATTCAAAAGTATAATAGAATCCCTCACTGCATCAGCAAGATTTGCCGAGAGATAGAACGAATTCCTTATACTGCGAAGGAGAGAGAGAAAAAGGCTGATCTCATTACAACCAAAACTTAGGAGGAGAGAGAAGAAGGCAGTGCCCGTAACACATCTGCCTGTTTCCATGTCCTTTGCCAGTGCATTGTGGGACGTTTTATTCCTCTTTATTTCTGTATTCGTTTCACTTGAATATTCATTTTTGGTCAAACTCCGCATGACGGAGTTTTTGGCAGGAGATTGACCGCTGTTCTGTGGTCCCTGAGTACGTTTGCAAGTGGGAATAGTGAAGAAGAAAAAAAAAAAAAAAAAAAAAAAAAAAAAAAAAAAAAAAAAGAAAGAAAAGGAGGGGGGAAAAAAAGCGGAACAGTACCCGTAGAAACATTTTTCTTTAAATTTCTGTTGTCAACATTTTAAAGAACAAAGGGATGGATAATTCTTCTGCTCAAGGAATACTAAATAACACCAAATCATCTTTTGGAACAATAAGAGCAGATTTTATTAAATATTTCATATGCAAATATATATATATATATATATATATATATATATATATATGCGCCTTTTATATGTACTTGTCCTTAACCTTTAAAAGCAACCGCTGTAAATGCCAGATCCGTACTTTCTCTAATAGATTTTACCAGGAGCTGGTGACAGAGAACTGATTTCTTTTCTATTAGGGCTTTAGTACATCTTTGTTGCAGGCCCGCGGAATGACCAGGGATTAGATTTGCATCTCTTAGACTCCCTGTGTGGTCTTTGTAAGAAGCTTGTAACTGTTAAAAATGACTTGTTAGTAAGCGTGTGGGCTCTCATCTCTTTGCTTTTGACAGAATGATTGTGAAATTCAGATTGTTCTTCTAGGCTTTAGTCTGCAGATTCCACCTGAACCCTAAGCAATTAGAGCCTAATCTCAGTGCAATCATATTTGAGTTAGGATTTGTTGCACTTTGTTTACTTCAATTAAAAAGCCAGGGAATATTTCGGAGCAGTTTTTAAGCGATATTCTCGAGGCACTGAGAGAATTTTTCAATCCCAGAATTTTGTTCTCACCACCCCATTACTCAGCTTTCTTCCGAGAATCTTAGGATTCCGCGGGTAGAACTGAAGAAGAAACAGCGGGACATTAAAAACAATCCGCAGTCCTTCGCGGGGCGGAAATGTCCGCGGCACCGCCGGCTCTGCTCGCGGCCGCCGGACCCGGTCCGGAGCGGGGACCGGGGTGAAGCAGGGCCGGGCTCAGCCGGGTGCGCTGTGGGTCCGCGGCTTCGCCGTTGTTTGCAAGTCTCGGTCCTAGGCTTGTTCCGAAGAAGCCGCCCTGGCCGCGGCACTGCGCTGCCCGCAAGCATTCCGACAAGAAACAAACAAAAAGCTCAAACCCTAACCGCGCCACCTGCCTGCAGTTGTCCGAGACGTTAAATTTAGGATAAAACACGGTGAAAAGGAGAAAAAACCAACCAAACAACAAAACAACAACCCCACGGTATTCAGGATTCTCCTCTCCTTCAGATGCCAAATTTCTGTTTGTGCTCAGGTTTCAGCTGGACAGCCCCAGAAGGATGCTTTTTACTACCGGCATTCACATAATTACAGCTTTCAAGTACCATGCCCTCACATCAGAAATATTTTCTTTAAACTGAGAAGTCTTCTTTTCTTCTTTTCTTCTTTACTTCTTTTCTTCTTTTCTCCTTTTCCTTTTCTCTCTTTCTTTTTTTCCCGGTCATTAAGACATTTCAGAAAGTCTTTCCTAAGTCGCTGTGAGTCAAGCATGAACCTTCCAAAAACTCCTCAAATATGGAGGGTCATTCCATTTAAAATTTTAGGCCGATTTTTTTTCTCCCATGTGAGTCATTTGCTACCAATATTCTATGTTAAGGCGATCTGGGTTCGAGCGTGTTCCCACCAAAGTTAAGATGCAAGCCCTTCTCCTGCTTCCAGCAGAATAGGATCGAGCCCTTCCACGCTAGTAGAGGTTTAATAGCATCAGCACATGCCCAACAACCACCTTTATAACCTTGACCCTGTCAGGTGCAATGATATTACGCCTCCTAAAGTTACTCTGCATTTCCTTGGTGACAGCAAACAGCTCTTTATCACCTCTCACTTCCCACAATAACCCACAGGCAATGATACCAATAACACGCTGCTCTTTTGTCATTCTTTCCCCTCGGAAGTCTACTCCAGGAAGTAAAAAAATAATATTAATACTGTGTGTGTTTTATGGACTGGTCAGCTTATGCTGCCCAGGTCACATCATCCAATTGCAAGCACTCAGGCAAAAAGTCACATTTTTGAAAGGGAGTTGCTCTGAGCAGTCTATGTCCTGCTGCTGAGTGCGGAACTGTGTACTGGAGTGGAACACCAAGAGCTACTGCATGTAGCCTGCCCCAAACCCAGCTTCCAGGCTACTCTGTTTGACACTTTTTGTTGAGAGTTGGACTAATCCAACACTTAAAAAACTTTGTTTCAAGACCATAGGAGGCACACTAGCCAGTCTTCCTATTTTATTTTATTATTTTTTTTCAGTAATGACACCTTTGGATCAATGTTGCAGGATTACCTTTAAACCTCAGACATTGTTCCTTCCCTAAGGCTGTGGTTTATTTACAAGTTGTCTTTTCCTTTCAGTTCATAATCACAGACATAATTTTCCCTTGCCAAACCCGAGGTTCACCACGATATGTCTGCAAAATAAAGTGCTCTTCATTCCCTTCCTGTCACACTGCAGAAATATATTTGCTAAATAATTGCTCTAAGGAAATAAAACAGCAAAACTCAAAGATACTCTCTGCAGAATGTAGGATGCACTGATTTTAATAAATAAATTATTCTTAATTAAAAGGTGTCGTGTTGGCAATCACTTTTTCTGCAGGCTGAAAGAATGAGTAATTCTTTTTGCCTTAAAAGACTGCTTTACAGATGAAAGCTTCTCAGTCCACAACTTAATCTGTTTTAAATCAGGCTTGAGCAGGGTAGAAGAGTAATGGAATGACAAGCTTTCTGGGGTACCAGTTCGAGCATCATGGTGTATCTGCTGCCCCTCTTCTTTCCCTGCTTGTAGTGCTTGTGGCTGAATGTGTGTTGGATTTTCACAGAAAATAGAAGACAGAAGCAGTGGAACAAATTTTACACAGCAAAGATTTTACTTTAACCAAAGAAACTGAGATGTACAATATTGTTCCTGCTTAAGGGCAAGAAAAAATGTGTGTAGATGAACAAAATCCCATGAGAAGTGAGCATTTTATTTCCAGTATTATTTCCTGCAAGATTAATGTAATGAGAAGAGTTGACCTAAGAATGGGGAACAAACATGAGGAAAGAAAACAGAGCAGTGCGAACATGTACAAGGCTCTGCAAAAAGAGTGGGAGATGAAACCATAATACTGTTCTCCAGAGGCTCTTCATCCAGTTCTCATTAAAAGCAGGAGGCGGCTGATCAGCCCATTTTAGCCATTCTGGCAATCCACTGTCACTAAGGATGAGTTTTCCAACAGAGTAATGCAGAGAAGTTCTACCCTGAAATAGAGGGGAAGCAAAGGAATCATGAGTGATAAGTCTCAGAAATGTGCTGAGGGACACCAACAGGCTGTCTTGATGTAAGCACTGAAAAACAACCTGCAACCAGGAATTTTCTTGGTTGTCAGAGTCTTTCCAAACAGACCTGGGGTGGAAACTGTCATCCAAAACAGATCTGTGGAAAAGCTAGATTAGTAGCTTCAAAACATCCAGAAATTCCCTTCTTTTGCTTATGCTGGCATTGCTTTCTAGCTTTTCTAGTGAGTATTTTAGGGATGTTCACAAGTGAGGACAGATTTGACCTCTGCAGAAATCCTCAATGAAGCAACGTAGAGAATTTTTGAATGTTCTTTCTTTCTTCTCTCTCTCTCCTTTTTTTTTTTTTTCTTTTTGGTATTTTATTGACTAAAGTGAGAAAGACTTCTGCCACTTATTTCCAACAGTGAGCTGTAGCAACAAAAAACAGGCTCTAACAACGGGGATAAGGCCCATGGGAATATATTTGAATATTACTGCATGGGCAAAAATGATGATAATGCTGAGAGTATGGGAAAGAAATGGGTATGGTGTGAGCATTCAAAAATTTGCATATACTAGAACATTATCCAGAAAGCGATGGGTACACTCAGAAAAATATTTTAATAGAAAATATAAGGTCAAATCAGACCAGTAACTTGCATTACTCAGAGTCTTGTCCTGTGGCAATAGTAATACAGCTTTTAAAACAAAGTGCTCATGTAGGTAAGTGTGGAGTAATTGACTCAAAAGAGAGTTATCTGGGGCACTTCTGGAAGATTTCTGAAATTCATTATTTCTTTCTTGAACTTTTCTGGGGGTGTCTTGTCGCAATAAATTACACCACTAAATATGACATGATCTACATCTGGTAGTTTAAGATCCCTGTTGTCCAAAGCTCTTACACAGGCAGACACCGTAGCTCAACATTCTTCACAGTGTGAATTCAAGTTAGAGTTGTCGCCTCTTGTTGTACTTTGGTCCCTGGAGCAACTCCCACCACATACTTCCCAAGTATTTTCTAAACCAGCATTTTTGTAGAAGTTGCAGAGACCAGGAAGACCAGGAGAATCCGCTCTTCTTCCTGTTGCAGTGTTGTTAGATGCCATTAAGTAAGATCTGAAGATCCATTTTATTTCTAACTTCTTCATTGCTGTTATTCTCAGTTTAGAGCATGAGCCATCCACCTCTATTTTGACCAGGACTGAACAAATATTATTATAAACAGTTAATACATACTTTGAAGCAGAAGAAGCACAAGTTTTGAGGAGTCTTGTCACAACGTGAAGAATAAATGTAGCTTGTGTGGTTCACAGAGCAACTGGAAACAAAAATCTGTGCCACAATCCAAACTCTTTTCTCTCTCTTTATTATACTCTTAGGAATGCATTGTGTTTTCTTTTTCCTCTTTTCTTTTAAATTCATAGCAAATACAACCAGTACCTCCATTCTTTTCCTATACACTCCTTTTTTATGCCAATACAGGAGTGATACTGAAGTTGTATTTATTTAAAGAATATTAAAGTCTTTTCCAGTACACAAAATCAATGAAGTGTGTTTTTTCCAGGGCAGGAGCAAAGAGGTTGAGATGACATAATGAGCCTACACATAACTAAGAAAAGATTTCCTATACAAGATGTGTTTTTAATTTGGCACGGAAAAGGAAGCACAATTATGCTCTACAGATAAAAGCTTAGGCTAGGCAAAGCTCAGCTGAAATAAGGTGCAAATCCTTAACAGGGAAGGCATAAGGGTGTTATGATAGGACCTCCACTACTTTAACTCAAAAGTGTATGTCCTTCTGGAGCTGAAGTGTGATGCAGAAATTGCTGTGGTGTGCAGGCAATAACATATTGGCTCTTTTTGGTCTCATTTTCTGTGGCTCTGAAGAACCCTTGAACAAGGTCTTTTTGCACTTGCAAGGACATGACTTTTTTTTTTCCAAAAAGGCATTATTGGATATCAGGAGTATTGACCACAACATTGCAAACTTAGCACCATTAACCTGAGATCTGGATTTATGTTACATCCAACTTGAGATCTGTAAAGCATTTACCCTCAGAAAACTGAAGCACTGAATAGGAACAAATGTTAAATTGTAGAAAAGTACTACTATCCCTATGCTAATGTTCAGCATATGTAGCAACACTGCTTCTCCATACTTATTCTGTCTTCCATATCATGTGTAGGGAGAACTAGACAGAAAATCAATTCCCCAACAACCTGCCTTCTCACCAAGAGGCATGATTTTTTCACCTCAGACTGTTCTACCAACAGGTTCATCACTACTATCCACCATTACTTCACAGTGCATGAAATCCTGGGGTCTTTCCAATCTCAGGAACAAGATACGGATCTCTAAGCCAAACAACCCAAACCTGCCATCTCATGGACACATGAAAATACAGTAACTCTAATTACCAGAAGTCCATGTCAAACACCGTAGCAGCTAACTTTACTGCTCTGTATGTATTTTCTTGCAGAAAATACAAGTTTCAAATACGGTGAAAATACGGTTTTCAATCACAACTTTTCAGTAGACACTGCAAAGTGAAAGGGAGGGAGAGGGCACAGAATCTGGAGGTTCATGCTAGTGTACCAGCAGTTAACTGGGGCTGAGAAATCTATTTTGACAGGCTGCTTCAATAACTTATAACAATGCTGATAGAAGGGCTTCTTCAAGCTCAACACAGGGAAAGGAGAAATCCCAATTAATCTTGAAACATAGTTTTATTTTAGTCTTTTAAGCTAATAACCAGTTTTCACCTTCTTCACATCCAGGACAAGATTACTGAAATAAGATTTGAAGATGAATTTTGTGTCTTCTTATTTCACAGAACTACTTCCAGTAAGGGGAGATCCAGAGGAGAACTACATACTACTTACAGAAAAGGTATGACCTGCCTTCAAGGCAGAGTATTACTAGACCACGTTAGATAAAATACAATGGCTTGGAGACTTGGGATGTTAGTTAGAGTAACATACAGAATCTACATAAATTCCCCAGGTGATATATTAAGACTGTACAGAAGTCACAGGCACATTTTTCAAATGCATCTAGTCCTCAGAGTCAACCAAGAATAAACATCTTAAGGAAGATCCAGTCAATGCTTTTAAAAATCATGGAGCTGAACACACCTGCTCTTGTTACTGCTAAGATCATTGCAGTATTAGCTACATCACTGTCAAAATCTTAGAACATTATGAGTAGAAAAAAACAATATGAAAAATAAAAAAATGCCTGTAGTAGTAATGGAAACTCAACTCAGAGAAGGGGGAAGGTGGAAAACATAGAAGAGTCATGAGAATACGAATATAATTGTTGTCCTGAAAAGGATTATTCTTTTTGTTTATTTAACACCATACAAATATATTTAATTTAAATAGGTGTTTGGATATTTATTTATTAAAAACAGTCCCAATTCTCCTAATCCCCATGGAAGCATCCCACAATGTGGGGTTTCAGTGTGTCTTCTCCTGCAGAGAAAAAAATACTATTCTGAAAGCTAACTGTGTTCATCACTGGAATGCACCCCTGCTTTCCCCTCCATGCAGATTACTAATGTCACACACAGGGTCTGTTATGTTCCTATTTCCTGGTATGAAAACAGTGATGCCATGAAGAAGAGCTTAACCATTTCACAACAGTGTCTAAATGCCAGCTTCAACCAGAGAAAATGAGGGATAGAAAGAATTTTAACTTAGCAGGAAGGTGGAGTTAGAGAGAAATGCCATGGCAGGCTCAGGGCTCCTCTGGGTATCTTTGGCACAGTGGGGAGCTGGGCAGTAGTCTGCCAAGCAGTGCAGCTAACATCTCTGTCACAAGTCTCTCCTTCCTCCCTCTGCTCTCAATTCCCAGAAGCAGCAGGAGTAGCACAACAGAAACAAAAGATATACTATGCTCTCACTGACCCTGAGCCTGAAGAGGCCTCTCAGCTCCAATTCCACTTTATAGAAGTGTGATTTCATAGGGGTCTGAGAATATGTCGTGGTTGCCTGACAGGAATATCAGAGGGTGGAGAGAACAACTGGGGAAGCAGGTAGGTGCTACCTGCTGCTAATGAAATCATACGCAGAATTTCATCTGTGACTGATTTCTCCCACAGTCCAACAGCCTCTTCAGCCTGGACCTGCTAGAAGTCAGTTTTTGTGTGCTACATCCCTCCCTTGCCCATTTCTCCTTCCCCGCAACCCTGCTAGACACCTGGAGAACCTCTTGCCCTGGAGTGCAGTGAGAGCTGAGCCCAGCCTGGTGACAAGATATGACCTCAACAGATGCAAAGCAGGATGTAGCTCGTACTGCAGGCTGTGACATGTTCCTATGTGATGCAGAGCTGAACCAGTCTTGAATTTAAAACCTTCAGATGCCTTGTTTTTATACCCTATGGTTTTGTACGGATGCCTTGCTCTGATTCTTCTTCCTAGAGTCAGTGTGGCTAGGAATGAAGAAGTAACAAAAATTTAAAAAGCACTTGGGAAACCAGGAGAAAGTTTTGGGAAGCGGTGTGAAGAGGTGATAGGTACATTTGCAGCTAGTCAGACAAGAAATTACAGAGTGTGTAATTTCTTGTGTGTGTGTAGCCAGTGGAATAAACAAGATGCATTTTTAATCAAAATGTTTAGTAGTGGTGATTTGTTTCAGCATTAACTAAAATTGACGGCACTCAACTTTCTCCAGATATAAAAATTCCAGTGACACCAACTAAAGACAAATAATGGATTCTGATATATTCCCACATCTTCAATATTAAAACAATCTGATTTGCACAACAGCAGTATACCTGCTTCAGCAGTGCTGAGAAACATTTTAGTATTCCTGCTTCTCACCCTCAAATGTATGTCTATAGATATGCAGTGGTAAATGTAGGATGTACAGGATTACATCATTTATTTCTGATTCAAGGTTAGCTGGTACAAGAGAGAAGAAGGGGAAACCAATCGCTGAGTTTCTTTCAGGATTTTCTATGCTTAGGTTTATTTTTTTTTAAATATATACCTCTAAAAATGTAGAGCTGATTTGAAAATGTAATCACAAAGTAGCATGTTTCACATGTTCACTATACTTATAGAAGGGCAAAATTGTATGAGTAGTTTATCAAATTGTACTTTATTATGAAACATAAAAAACAACATGGCATAGAAAATATTTCTGATGTATCTACAAAAATACATTTTAAGACAAAAAGTGCTGAAATTGTACAAATACTGAATTAATCTGTTTTTAAGCAAAAGTCTGTAGAACAGCGAAATAAAAGGCATTGTGCTGTGTGTTGCTGCTTAAAAATGGGAACAACAGTGGAGCACGGCAGTTAATTAGCTCCAATCAACATGAGATGCTTTACAACATTTCTCACATTGCTGCTTCATCTGGGCTTTGGAATAAATATTTCCCACACTCTACATGAAGAATATAACCGGAAAATATATAGCTTAGCCATTGAAAATATGCAGGTATTTCAGACAATCTTTCCTGCACTGGAGAAGAGATTTTAAATACCTTCCATGAAAAGAGAATAAAACCACTGAATAGTAATGCTATTTGCTTAGCATTTGGGTGATTACTATCCATTTTTAATCATCAAACCTTACATATTGCTTTTTAAGAGATCTTTCGCCCTTTCTGTATTTTTTGCAATTTTTGCGCACGTTGGTTATCTGCTGCACAAAAGAACTATCTGCTCTGTAAAGGCATCATATAAAAATCTCAATTTAATGCATTATAAATAATGAAGTGCTACATTATAATAATTATTTCCATATTAACTAAATGCACAGCTAAGTTACTTGCATTAAATATCTACACTTTGCTTAATGCCTTTAAATAACATATGATTCTCACTTCTTATTGCAAGTACTCAATTGATGTTCTGGCCCAGAGGAGGCTGCAGAGTTTACTTCTTAGAGATCTGTGTAAGACCAGTGGCTTCAAAAGGGAAATTGCTGTACTTAATGCGCTTTATTTATTCCATTTGATTGTGTTTATTCCGTTTGATTGTGCAAGGCATATAAATAAAGGGTTCAGACTCTGCACTTCATGCAGTTCAGCTAGGCACGTAACAATTATTATTTTAGTACAGTGTAAGGAATGCACTGACCGGCTTCCATTTTATCTAACAGCTGAGATGAAGTGCCTGAACTGTTTCCTTCCCAAAGGAGTGACTGCAATTTCACTTCTGTGACAACTTGATCATGGTCATGCTATTAGTCACTACATCAGGAAATAGGATTCACTTTAAAATGCAACATTTTAAATTTGGGGATTTACTAGTCACTGTATACAATATTTCTAAATACATAGTATTTTGGGGGTCAGAGGCTGATGAGCTTCCACGCTAGGATGATTGTCTTTAAACCAGGATGTTTACCAGAGAATGCTGAACAGAAAAGAATCTTTTGTTTAAAATGCTGCACTGAGTAAAACAGATTTATTGTGAACTTTCTGAATCTTGATGGCATGTTTTCCCCAGACATTAGTTATTATTTTTTTGTTGTGTGTTGTTCTTCACATTTTAACAACAAGCAAGTAGTACTAAGACATTTTCTGCCCTTCAGTTGTAAATGTACCAGACCCAACTGAACAGGGGCCACCATTACTGCAAAAATAAAAGGAGTTTGCGGATGGGATTAATTAGGAGGCGGGAATGTAAAGGCTCCCACTTTAAGAGGCAAGTACCTTGTGTCATTAGTTTGCTTGTTTTTGGGAAAAATGAAACCCACCCAAACTGATTACAAAAGTTGAATGCTGAATTAAATGCATTTTAAAGAACACGATTTAGCTTCTCTGAAGCCCCATTTCTGCAGTAATGTACAACTAGAATAGAGCATATGACTTCAAATTATTTAATGCTCCTTTTATAGGAGACATTCAAAGCTGAACAACACAATTGTGTCATTCACATTCGTATTTCAATCAAACATTTGTGAACTTGACACTCCTTGCTTGTGAAGTTGCCAATGTTCTTAATGCTGAGGGCAATTCCATCAACAGTGGATAATAAGGAATATTTTTACTGTTGGCATTTTTATTGATTTTAGTAAATAACATGAGCTACGTGATACGAGGCCAACTTAGAATATTAAAGTAGTCACAGAATTGTCTCTGGAGTTATTGTTTCTTATGGCAAATGAATGTTAGTGAAAGCTCAAATGGTTTAGGTAGGTAAAATATTTTAGTACTTTGGGGAGACAAAGTTGTAAAGAGACTGATATGAGTTTTAGAAAGCCCAGATTAGACCTTAGTTCAGGAGAATATACCATAAAAGAAAATTTGTTAAACAGAAACTTCAATCACATCGTTTTTTATCATTTTCAACAAGCAAAACTGTCTTCTGCTAATGAGGAGATAATTTGGTACAATGAGTACAACTGAAAAGAAAAACATTTGAAAAAAAAAATTCGTAAGCACAGAGCAGTCAATCAGATGTTCCATCTAGAAAATACTGGGACTTAATTCTGGTCTTCTTCATGCTCCTTGGCTGAATATCAAAATTCTTATTTGGACAAAACTCTTGCAGCTGTCTTTCTCGAGATTTTTGCCTGGCAGAAATGACAACGGTTTGCCATTTTGTACACCAGTCTGGTTTTCTGCTCTCTTGTATAAATTTTAAGCCACTGGCTTCAGCTGAATTATTTTTGGTACACATTATTGAATGTGAAAGAGCTGATCCCTTGGATTACGCATTTTATTTTCTGAATGTAAATGTAACTCTAAGTCTTTTTGAAAAATTACAGCTAGCAAGGCTTAGGAAATTTATTGATAGGCTGGGAAGATCTTTCTGCCCTAATCTTCTTTTTTGCTTGTTACTTATTGTGATTGAATCAATAGAAACAACAAAAGTGGGAAAGGAAGTAGAAGAAAGAAAGCGCAAAACCGTAGGAAAGTCAATTTTTCCACTAAGGTTGATGCATGCAGCCACAAGGGCACAGAAGACAGCAGAACAGCAATAAAATATGCTACATGGAACACCACTAGTCAGAATGAAAAGAATAAGACAGGAAATCCTACTTCAACTTTCATAGGGGCAGAGACAAAAGTTTCTTTTTATTTTTTTCTTTTTAACTGTGCTGCATGCAGAAGAAATGTGAAAAATATTAATTTTAGTGTTACAAGGAAACAAATGATACATGAGTTATACATGAGTTAAATGTTATATAACATTCTACTTAAAAATTCCACCTTACAAGGCCTGATCCTGAAGACTGTTTTGAGCAAGATTCCCTTAAGAGTGGTTTTGAGCTGTAAGATCTGCAGTATTTGCATCCAACAGCTGTGCTTGCAATTAAAGATGTGTGTATGTGTTTCACTTTTATTATCTACTTAAATACAAAATCTCTTTTTCCATAACCAGCTATTTCTCTTTCTCAGAGAAATATCTTTTCATATCATATTTTTCAACTCTGAATGTACTAAAAAGATTTCATATTAAACTTTATAAACTTCATAAAGTTGCCTAAAAATATAGGCAAATCAAGTGCAAATCTCATCTGTCTTGTAGTCACTAACATATGGAAAGATGTTCAAAATTCCCCTTATTTATATTGCTCTCTGATAATACCTGCACTTAATAGGAGATCAGAATTTTGATCAAATATGGGCTCAGCTGGACCTTTAAAAAGAACACAGAAGAAGAGAACTCTAGAGCTTCTCATGATATACTTTTTTTTTTTTTTTTTTTTTTTTCAAGGAAAAACCATAAAAAATCAATTTGAAACATCCAGATCTTATAGATTCAAATGAAGACAAAGAACTTCCTTCATACCAGGAAGATCTGCATATATGTGGCAGCTGGCTGGGGAGGGCATGACTTGTTTCTTTTTCTCCCAGAGATGACTGTGAATGAAAAGCCCTCTGAAGGACCTTCTCCGTGATCTCTGGTGGCTGCGTATCCACCTTGGGCTTTCTCCTCACATGTGGACCTATTGAGATGTGCTGCTGCTGAATTCAGTGAAATTGAGCCCTAACCATGATTGGGATATGAGGACATATAATTATCTGTGTTGGAAAACTGACCCTCTTTCTTTCATTAAAGTGGAATTTTACTCTGTAAAATATGAATGAGTAAAGACATTTTAATCAGGAAAATAAAATAACCAAATGATTCTGCACTGTTGTTATTTTTACACTGCAATGAGACAATGGTAGGGCAACTCACGTTAGGTGATATCACTTAATTAGGAAAAGCATCCTAATCAGATCCACCTCCAATTGCAATAACTGTAGGGAGTCAAGTACATTTCTCTATCAAAGCAGCAAGCTGCAGTGAAGTATAGATATTGTTATTTTAAATTGGGATATAAAAGCAATAATTGAGAAGGAATAACAAAGAATGAAAAAAAATGCATTCTCTGCATCCCACATTCCGGAGTTGCTTCTAAAATATATAAGCAATATTTCACATGATGTTTCTGCAACTTCACTTAGTAAAAAAATGACAGGATCAGTGCTTCCATAGTCAGAACTAAAGAGGCCCAAGGCACACACAGTATTCCCATTGGTAACTCAGTATTAGTAACCAAGACCACCTCAGTTCTTGCATTTTCCTGGTATTCTGCCCATGGGTATTATACATGGCACAGAGAAAGGGAAACCTAGAGCAGGATGTGGAAATGGTAAAGGAACAAGTCCTCATGTAGTTAACAGCTGTGCTGCCTAGAATTTTTGGAAGCACAGTATCCTGACATCCTCTCATTCCATGTACCTATTTTTTTTTTCAGTGACTGTGGTATTGTTAAGTCCTCTATGTTTACAAATATCCTTACTGTTTCTCTCTCTACATTTATCTTCAATACAGTGAATACCTATTAATGACACCAATCCACACTGTTCATCTATTTACATAGTAAAATCATTTTGGCTTACAGCATCTGATGCTCTGCCTTCTGCACAGGACAAATGCAAAGCCCAGGAACTTCAGAAATCCTCTTCCATTCCAGCAAATCTTAGGGCTTATTTCAGTGAGATGCACCTCCCCTTTAACTACAAGTAGCCACTCATAATAAAAGCAGTATGGACTAGGAAGGGAAATAAATACTAAAGTACTACCAATTACACGCAACTATTTGCATTGCCAGCACCAAGCTCTGTTAAGTTACAAAACAGGTTTTAAATAACAATTTTTAATGTATGTGTAGGTTCCTGTTTATGCCTTTGCTAAACTTGAATGTTTTTTTTCTCTTCCAGCTTTTCTACACAAACATCAGTTAGGAACTCCAGGATCTCTTAAAATAAATAAATAAATAAATCTGTGCTTATATATTGGCTGCACTGTGTATGGCAGATTTTCAAGAAGTTTTCGACAAGGTTCTTCACTGTAGACTCCAAAATGAAACAATCTTGGCATAAGAGGGAGTTTCTCGATTTCAAGTATAAGAAGGAACAAATGTTAAAATTTTACTATGCTAACGAAAAGTATGGAAGTTACCAGTGAATTCTTTTTATCTCTCCAGAATACTAAAAAATGATGTGAGAAGGGTGGTGAGAGTCTGTGTGCATGCTGTGAGAGAAGAAAGACTTCTGTTTATATTAAAATACTCAAGCTGATTAAGGAGAGTTGTAGAAATATTTCAAGATATTTAGTTAGTGGCCAACAAGATTGCATATTTTTTTATATTAGACCAATGTAGGACATGATACATTAGGAATTATCGCAGGAAATAGAGAAGAAAATATGAAGCATCTCTATGTCAATGAATAAATATATAGTGAAGACACATATTAGACAATATCACTACAGTGAACCTACCATGAAATAATATAGAAGAACTACAATAGATTCAGAAAAAGAAAGTCAGAACCATCAGAAGAATAACATAGATTCTTACCAAGTCTTAGTTCAACATATTAAGATTCTTCTGCTTGGAAAACAAAGAATTACATGGAGAATTTAAATAGAAAGAAGTACTGGGTATCCAGTAAAATGATGAAGTAGGAAGTTTAAAAGCAACAAGCAGAAACATTGCATATTCTTATTGATGCAGGACTTTGTGGGGCCAGGAGTACAAATTCATGGGAAAAAATCTTGCATGTGGCTTTTAACCACAATATGACTCCAGCACATCTCTGTAAAGGGACCAATTAAGCAAACGATTGCTTAGATGTGAATGTGAAACCACACTAAGATCACACTTTCCCAATTTGTTAGATATTTTCCTTGATAGTTGCTTATTGATCAGGAGCTGCATTCTGGATTAGCTAGATTCCTA
Organism: Centrocercus urophasianus; assembly: GCF_019232065.1. NCBI lineage: Eukaryota > Metazoa > Chordata > Aves > Galliformes > Phasianidae > Centrocercus > Centrocercus urophasianus. The sequence continues at coordinate 29,825,776 of NW_024884586.1, read as the reverse complement.
CATGATCCAACGCAGTCATTCTCTGGTTATGTTCATATGAGAAGAATTTTATGAAAAAAAGAAAGAAAAAATAAAAAGCAGATGTACATTCTCATTGGTTTTATTAAACCACTATGCCATTACTTTATCTGAAAGGCTGTAGAATCAGTTATTTTTCACCACATCTCTATCAAGTTTCTACCTGATGAAGAACAATCAGAAGTAATTTTGAAGCAATGGAATGGCCATGTCCTGTATGAAAAACATTTGTGTGCAATTTTATTGAAGAAATAGGGAACAGAATAGGAGCTAAGAGGATGACTTTTGAAACATGAAGACCTATGAGGTGAAGAAACACCTGCAAAATTTGTTATTTCTGTCTACTGCTGCATTAGCCATGGGTAGTAAGTGATTTTGAAATTTTCCCAAGTTCTGTGTTGTTTTATTTTAACTGCTGGACATGTCTGGGAAGTGACACATCAGAGCTCAGGGTGCTCGCTATGATGAGTGGCCAGGTAGGCTGGAGCTGCTCTTGCAGGTGGCCAGCAGGAAATTTTTGTAAGGGGATTAAAGGCCAAAAGCAAATGCCTACGATACGCGTCAGAGTTGTCAAGGAAAAAAGCAGCACTGCCGCTTACTCAGAGTAAGAGAAGCTGAAGTGCAAACGGAGAAGATCCAAAAGGCACTGCCATGGGGTGTGTCACGCAAGGGGCTTTAGCAAGGAGGAGTGACCAAGTCAGTGAAATAAAGATTTGCACAGGGAAGACCAGAAAGCTTTGAGAGCTGGAGTTCACCCACTTGTTTGTATACAGCCTGACAGGCTGTAGAGCCTCCTGGCCTACAGACTGAGGAGAAAGTGCCAGCCTCCTCAGGCTGCACCTGGCCGGATGGCCACTATGGCTGGGAGGCTGCTGCTATGGTCACTTTGCTCATTCCTCCTTATGAAGCTGGTATCCTAAAATATCTTTGAGGCACCTTTTCTGCACGGAACATCATTTCTACATGTTCATGGACTCGTAAGTTTGGTCATCTGTATATTCTAGGGCATCCCAAACATGCATTGTTAATGTTGTAGTAGTAGTGGTCTAAGAGTGTGAGAAATGGTAGAGATGAGAAATAAAAAAATGTCCTAAGCATAACATCATAAATTGTATTCTAAATAGTGGTTCTAATAAAAAATAATACCTCTTTCTACAGTTCTCACCTCACACATCACAGACCTGTACATGGCTACACTGTGGAAAACACATGTCAAAGTAAGTAATCATTCCTAGATGCTTTTCCTGCTCCTTTTTGATGTCAGAAAGAGATGAAACCATAAATAATATTTTAGATCTGTGTTAATCTCAGTAAATATGTTTACTGCATTCTATGAAGTTACTAGAAAGTCTTTATTTGATTTTATCTAATTATCACATAAATGCAGGAACATTAAGTGGGCTGATGTCAGCAATCAGGACTGCTTGTTACACAACATCAGTAACCGGGGCTCAGGTATGAAACAACTGTAATTACAGGTATTTAGCCAAAATATGTATCAGTTGTAACTGATTAACTGTGGAAGGCTTTTTAAGCAATTGAAATACTTTAAAATAAATGTTGCAAAAACTTAGCAACCAAAAATAAAGACATAATATAGAAGTTTGATTGATAGTAGGAAGACATTTAATTCTCAACGTCTTTTCCTTCACTTTTATTGATTGCTGCAAGCTTGTTTCTTCACAGAACTTCTTTACTGGATATTTTTATCCTCCCCTTTTTGTGTCTTTGTTTGTTTGCAGAATAACAAAACAATTAAGTGAAGATAAGTCCTAATAATGCTCAGCATATCTCTAGTTTGCATGTCCTTTAAAACTTGATTCTAATAAGGCTGTCATAAAATAGTCACTCTTAAATATTTCCCCATGGTTTTTCTTCAAGCTCTGCTGTGCAGCACTTGTAATTCTCAATGGACTCTTCAGCACATGCATAGTTCTGTCAAGCATGGTGTTACAAAGGTGCTTTTCATTCAGCAGTCTGTTGCAGCTATTGCCAATAGATGTAGCTAGCTTGTTAGGGTCCAAATCAGCCTCTACCAATATTTAAATAATTCTTCTCAGGTAAACTGGCACTTTTCAACAAGGGATCCAAATGTTCAAACAAGATGCAAGACAAGATACATGTCTTACCAGGGTGATATGTGTATACTGATGTGGTGTCAAGTATTTATTTTTCATCTAGAAAATGAGAGCCTTGCAGCAAATGCCTGGAAGTACCTATTCTGTAGCATACACAAAACTCTTGAACTTAAAGCCACACTGTGCTCATTCAGTTTCTCCTGCCTGTGCAGCAGAGAGGGATTTTACTCATTTGGCTGCTAAAAGTACACCACTGTGTACTTGCGGCCATCTAACATACACTGAGAAGAGCAAGCTAAAGCAGCTGCAGTCTGTGACCAAGGTGAATATCCCCTAATTTCTAACTAATTTCTAATTAAGCAGAGTATGAAAATAGTTATTACACACTGCCTCCTGCCATCATCACCTCATCCATTTGCCCAGAGGAAGGACATCCAGCCCGCCACTCCGATATGTTTGGTTCCTTTTGTTTGTTTATAACTATTCTGAAGATTGAGCTGACAGCTAAGGTGGGCAGGGCTGTGCCCAGGTGCTGGAAGGTTTGCCCTCAGACGCCACCCCTCCTGACAAAGCTGAACAATGGGCCACTCATGGGAAAGTATCGAGTTGCCTGACCTAAAGTGAGCTGTCACCAATTTAAGCATGGCAAAAAGCATGACTCACTGCTACATGCAGTTCCAAAAAGCCCTTAGTGAAGAAAAACATGTGACTTTGCACTTGCTAAAGCAGGGCCACTCTAGAGTTTACAGCTGCTGTCAGCCCTCAAAGCTTTCCTCTTCACAAACAACAGTGCTTTATGCATGAAGACTGTCTCAAGAGCAAGACAGAGGAGCCCTGATGGAACCATATTCCATCGAAATGTGTGATTTTATCAGTTCACTTCAGAAGAATTCTGCTTTATAATTTACAGGACTTCTGTCAAGCACATGAAGCACATGTAACTGGAACTGGGATTGCATGGGGATACTGCACAGCCTGAACACTCACTGAAAAGCTCCCTGCCCCCCACCATCCCCTCCATCTGCATCATTTAGCTTTAGTTTCCTAATGTTGCTTGTCTTTCTTCCTCTTACCATGATCCTAGCACCACTTGTGTTTCCAGGACAGCACTAAAGATGTGCTAGCACCACAGAGAAAAAGAGAAAGAAATAGATACGTGTAATGAGAAAAGCAGACTGAAGAGTCATCAGATGCCTTGTCACCACGCTGTTCTTTATTTGAAGACTTCATGGTTCTTTTGGACAGTCTGAGGTACCCATCCACCCTGGTTGCAGTCCCCATCTCAAGAAGCCATAGGAGGATTTTATCTTTTCCAGTTGTGTTGACACTGGACTTCAACCTTTCAGCACTGGCCATGATGGAAGATCAGGATCAGATCATTGCAAACCTGAAGGGCAGGCAGGAGGCATACCTCACACACTAAAAGTTCACCAGTGCAGAACATGAGTTAATCCTGTTCCACTCGAGTTTTCTTTCTACAGTATTTATAAGGTTTACTGAACACAGAGAGATATACACATGCCAGTAATAGCCTTTTTTTCTGGAGGCGCGGATCTATGGATCCCTCCACCCCACTGGTCACAGAACTGGGCCGAACCAGCCTGTAAAATCATTGACAGTATCCCTTAGAAATCCTGCAGCTACAGTAATAACGTGCCTTCAGGATTCTCTTGCAGATACTCCCAGCACTTTCATAGGTGGAGAGGTGGTAGGGGGCTTGATGAACATGCATTTGTGTGATACCCACATCCTCCTGGGTGACAAACAAATGTATCTGAGGAGCTTGCCGCAGACTGCCCCTAGTCCCTTCCAGTGTCTTGCCCCTGCACTGCATCAGAAAGCCCTGTGAAGGGCCTGCTTTGGCTGAAAAGAGCTTCTCCATCGGACACGTGGCGAGGGAAGGCAGGTGGGGTCCCTGCCCTAGGAAGGTCATGGGATGTTTGGTCTCGTTTTGCTTCATCAGCTTCTAGATGCCATTTCTACGTGTGGTTTTGGAACCCTTGGGGTTTTCTCCCTGTAAATATATAACATAACATAACATAACATAACATAACATAACATAACATAACATAATAATAATAAATATAATAATAATAATAATAATAATAAATGTTGTTACCACATCAGATGGGCGGTGGTGGGAGGCGGGATGCCCCCTGCCCGGAGATGCTTGGGCAGACGGCAGCAGCTGTCGGGAGTGGGTGCGCCTCGGCTTTCCCGCGGCACTCGAAAGATACTTTAAAGCCACTGAAGAGACACTTCGCGGGGCTGATCCATTAATGTCGTTTTATTAGCAGCTTGACGCGAGAAATCCAAAATTTTCGGGGCGATAAGTTTATGTTTGTTTGTTTTCCCCGCACAATGAGCCGCAGGCAATTGCCGCTCTCTGGATTGCCAAGGAGGGGGGTGGGAGCTGAGAGCACAGGGACGCGCGCTGAGCCGGGAGCTCTAATGGAGGGTTCTATTTGTTTCCATGATTACAGCTATAAATAATAATAGTTAAAAAAAAAAATCCCAGCAACTTCGGGTGATTTCATTCTCCGAGTCCCGGGGGTGTCCCGGCGGCGTGCTGCTGCTGACAGCGCGCGCTGCCGGAGCCATGAGGCTTTCCCCTCTGCACGACTGTTGGGGGCGAAAAGCCCGCCGCGACCTCCAGTGTGGAGCTGCAGAGCTGCGGTGCAGCCGCCCGAGGCCGCGGAGCCGCCGCCCCGCTCCGCGCCCCGGCCTCGCCGCATCCCGGCGTCCCGCTCCGCGCAGGAGCCCTTTTGAAGCCGTGCCCTACTTTGTACTGGCTGCTGAACAAGCCTGAAAATTGATATTACAGCTTTTTATGATATAATATCCCCCTAATTGGTGCTTCATAGGGCCGTGCCTGAATTCTTTTCAATTAAGCCCTAAACTACAGTAACTGTTTCTCTCGGTACATGCTGGAAAAGCCATTCACGAGAGAGGCGACTGGTACTGCACAATTCCGAAGTACCTTTAATGTGTCAAAAATGTTTTGTGAAGAAAGCAACACTGTAAATGCAATCACCTACATTGGTGTCCCCATTGTTAAGCGAGAGCCAAAGTATTGCTAATTGTCCTGCGTTTTAGCTGGGTTTTTAGAGCATTATGTAGTAAGTACACCGAAGGGTCAATTTGTGAAGTGAAATACTTAGCATGCAAAGCGTAATACAAGATGCTGTGTAATACTTGACCTCTCAGCATAATAAATGTAGCAGTGAAACGCTGTGCATTCAGGATTCGCTGAATAGAGCCTTCGCAGAGGAACAAAACCACAAAATGTTTTCTTTATTCCTTTTTTTTTTTTTTTTTTTTTCTTTTTTTTTTCTTTCTTTTTTTTTTTTTTTCCACTAAGCGAAAATTATTCTTTATAATGGCCATTGCAGCAATTAGCCAGCATTTGGGGAGAATAAATGTGCAGAAATAGCAATTTCTTATTTTAAATGAGATTTTTGTATGGAGGCTGCAAATTACTTGGAGGTATATGAATAATTGTTGCCTTAGTTTTATGCTACAGAATAGGGTGTGGGTGGGTATAAAGATTTCCTATTTGCAGTTAAATGTTTAGACATTTTATTATTTTAATTTCACTCTCAGTCTGTCTCAATTGACCCTGCTTTCCTCACTGATCATTGCATATATGCCAGGAAACAAGTACTCAGATGATGGAAGCTTTCCAATTAGAGCTTTATGTTTTTATGACTTGGGTGTGTGCATGTTGGGGGAAGGGGGGAGGTGTCCCTACCTTGTTATTTATTTATTTATTTATTTAGCCTCTCTCTCCTTTTCTTTTCTTTTCTTTTCTTTTCTTTTCTTTTCTTTTCTTTTCTTTTCATGTGACATAAGTAAGTACAATCAGTTTACACTCTGGATGCTACTGTGGTGTTTTGAATTCACCCTGCTAAAGCAAAACATTTTAAGAATATAGAATATTCAACAGTCACTTCTCATTATCCTCTATAATAGTGAACCTTATTAGTGCTTTATTTACATTTTAAAGGTTTTGTGCTCATAATAATAAAAAAGAAAGAAGAATAAAAATAAGAGAGAAATGCAAAATTCTTTCTCTTGGGCCTTCAAGATTCCTGCACTGAGTTTTTAAGTGGATGGAAATGGTTGTGCTTCACTCCACTAGCTGAAGTGGGAGTTTTGTCAATCTGAAACTAAAACAATTTCAGAGAAAGCATGGCTCTAACAGGTAGAACTTAATAGGAATGTTTTGCTTCACAAAAAAATTAATACACTTTCTTGCAAATTTCACTAGGGCAGTGCACAGTAATAAATTTTTATATCCTGAATAAAGAATCATCCTGTGTGGTCATCCTAACATTTGACTTAGAAAAAAGCATGGATAAAATTAATTTAAGGTTCATAATTTCCTCTCACTTAATCTAAAACTTTCCTCAACTGCACAAATTATTTCCCTTCACTCTTGTTCCTACTGAGATACCTGCACTCCCTTCTCCATATTGCATACAATCTGGATAGCCCCTGAAGTGAGATTGCTTAGGTAAGAACAGAATCTCAAAACAAGCACTGTCTGTTCTCTCACCTGACCCATAAAATTGAATGATTTTGAAGAAAAAAAAAAAAAAAAGAAAGAAAGAAAAAGATTATTTCCCAAACTTTCTCTTGTTCTTACAATAATTTCTAACACTTTTCACTTTTGCAATTTATTAATGCTTGGGGCTTTTGATGTGTTAGTAAATGTAGTTTTTGATTATACATAACGGTAAGTTAAAATTATCCACATAATATTGAAGTCCTGATTCAGGCTTGATCATGCAGTCACTGTGTATTTAGAAACTTCTTCCCCTTCATTAAAGTGTCGTGTCTGCAGGAATACTGGTTTGAAATTATGAGCTGAAAGCGTTCAGTTAGCATTTCATATACAGATAGACAGAATTGATATTAAAAAAAAAATTGCTGGTGACCATAGGAAATACAGGTTTATCATTCCTGTACTAAGAAGTCATACAGTAATATTTCTTTATTCTTTTCCTTTAACATCTTTTCTCTCTCTCTCTCTCTCTCTCTTTTTTTTTTTTTTTTTTTTTAATGGGCTTTTTGGTAGAATGTGAAGATGAGAGATCAGCCCATGAACTGACTAGAGCAAGCATAGAAAGCATCAGTGAACAAAGTTGTAGTGGAACTTCTAGAATTACTGTTTTGAAAATTGAAAATATTGCTATTAATCTTGTAATATTTTCCTTTTAAATTATTCTGATATTAGAAATGGATCTCATAAGTTTACGTGCTAGTAGAAATATAGGCTCAACTCACTGATGGCAATTACAGTGCAAAACCATATTTACCACAATCCTTTGGCTGCATGGTTTGCTCTCTCCCTACAGTAATATTTTCTTTGAAAGTCCAGGTCATCTTTATCCTTTTAATATAAACTCATCTATCAAAGAAGCATTCTTTCTAACCCAAACATTGTGCTCTTTTGTAAACTAATTTGTCCTCATTCCAGTTGGAGAGCGATCAATGTTAAGTCTCCTCAAAGGTAACAGTTCTCATGTTGCATAAATACTGAGAAAAGAAAAAATCAAATATTTGACTAGATTCATTGCTGATTTACATTTTCTGTAGCCAGCTAAACTTTGTGTCTTCCAGAGATGTATATTGTTGGAAAATAAAAATTCCATCTGTCCCAATGTAATACATGAGACTAGCTTCCAGCTTTCAAATTTTCCTAAATATTATATGAAATCAAGTGAGTTGATTGCTATGTGAACTACATGCTCTTCAGTTTTTCAAGGTATACAGAATTAGATTAATAGCACAAAGAATAGTTGTCTTAGAAGAAAAAGAGAGAAAAGGCAGCAGAGTCAACAAACTATTTGAAATTTCCCAGAATACTTGAAACTTCTAAAATTTCTGGCATAAATTCATCAGATCGAACAACAATAATAACACATGTCACAAAATTTCATGTAGTGTTTATTCTGTACTTTTGTCTCTGCCAGATGCTGGGGAGTGTGATCATGATTGGTTATACTAGAGCACTCACGAGTGGACTGTTTCATTCAAAAGAAAAGTTCAACTCATTTTTCATTACCCAGTTGTGAACACTACCTTCATGGTAGTAGTTGTAAGAAAAAAAAATGTCTTTTTCTTAGTTCCATGCAGAATGTTCCTGAGTAACACATTTTGGATATGTATTATAAGAACTCTAATGTGAGAAGGCAGTTCATGGTGTCCTTTTCTTTCCATCAACTTACAAAAAATACTGTCAGTGGAGCAACAAGGCATGTGTCACTTCTTCAGTTTCTTTGCTCTTTGGTGTCTGTTAGTCATCAATGATATCTGCAGTGGAAGGTAGTATTGCTAAAATCATGTATTTAAAATCAATATTTATCCAGAAAACTAAGGGTATAGCTAAGACAAGCCCTGATAACCTTCTGTAGTATTGCTCAGCCAAAAACCAGAAGTGATGAAATGCAGATTCTTCTTCCTTAGCTACTTTTATGACCATATTGGTTACACATTTCTGTGCTTCAGTTGTTAATTTCCCAAATAACCTAAAATTATTTAAACTATCTGACAGAGGAGCTTCTAGATAAGCAGTCACTAATCATTTCTCAATCCAAAAGCAATCAAAAATAAAATTATATTTTTCTTAACTGCAGCGTGGCTTCTACTGATAAGCTTCAGAGGTACAGGAAATCTGGACCTTCCACAGTTGCAACAAATAGCCTGATGTAATATTTATCAATGTGCATACATCCAGTATTTCAAATTTCCTAAATGGACCTGATTTTCAAAGTAAACATTTCTTTTCACTTTGGAAAATTTTAATTTATTGCTAAAACTTGAGAGGCCTAATTTTGGGCAGGTAGTGATTCACTTGTATATGCATACACATTTCTAGAAATTGGAAATTGAGTGCTCTGTTGAGGTCAATTTTTCTTTTTTTTTTTTTTTTTGGAGAAAAAAAAGCTCTTCAGCTATGATAAGACAAATCTTGTAAATGAAATTCAGCTTCCTTTGAATTATGTGCAAGGATGAACATGGTGAAGCATTGTCTGATAATGTGATAGATATGATCATAAAACATCTTAGTGAAAAGAAGTTGTTTTCATCATCTTTCTCCCGGAAATTTTTTTACGCTTTGAAAAAATACTTGATTCAGTGCGTTTTACTCATTAGTGGCTACTATTCCTTGCAAAACAGAGAGCTATAGCTGATACACAAGATGGTGTTCTTTACTGTTAGATGCTAATGAGAAATTTTGAATATAAGTAGTTAAAAAGGCAGCTTTGCAATTGCAGTCCATAGCTGCCACTCCTTTGATGCTTTTGCAGATTAGTTCTCATGTGTAACTTTTTCCATTGAGTGGAATTCATGCATATGGTCAATTAAGAGACTAAATTGAGTGCTCCATTTACAAGAGAAACCCACACTCAGTGATCTCCTCTTTCACTTAAGCAGATCCATAGCATAAAGAAGTGTAATTGATGGTGTACTTAATATATTTAATCCAAATTTGTAGTTAAAAAAGTCTAAACAGGTGTAGGAAAATGGCATGGCAGCATTAAATGTGCTTTCAGAGGTAACCAAATGGCATGCATTTTAGAAGGCATAGGATGGTTGGAAATTATTGGGACAGAACATGTTGAGGAAGATCCACCTGGATAGACTTGTATTTTCCACTGACTATTTTAGCTTTTCTGTTCTTCTTATTTTCTTTTCAAGTATTGAACTGTTGAATAGATTGTTTGCACCAAATTACAGAATGTTAATCAATGTTCAATCAAAGAATGTTCATTCCACCTCTTAATGTTACTTAATTGTGTATAAATAACGTATGTGGTATTTCCTTTCAACATTTGTTACCTCTATACGTACTCTGCATAGTTCTACAAAAAAATTAATTGCTTACACAAGGAGACAAGTTTTACTCAAATTTTATGGTGTCTGTTCTGTTTGAAGCCAACAGGAAGTGTTCCTCTATGATTGAGAATAGAATTAGTTCAGAGACTGGATTTCGGCCTTTGTGCAATGTCTGGGCGTGGGACAAAAAATCCTCTAGATGTGAACATATGCAAGAAAAAAGAAAAGAATGTAGCCATACATAAAAAGAAGTATTTTCATGTCAATAAAATGAAATATTCAGGAAAAAGTATAGAGCAGTGTAGAAGATAATTGCAATAAATTAAATGGGAAAAAAGTCAAAGGCACTCAAAGATCATGGTATAAAGCAGCAAAAGAAAAATAGGATACTGCTGGAAATTGGGGCAGTTTTATTTGCCACATCACAATAAGCATAATAAAATGTATGAATTTTGTCACTTGCAGCATTCTCTTTTCTTTTTGTTTACTAATGAAACCCAAAATTACAAATGAATGAGATCTGGTTTATGAATGAGGTTTGGCTTAATGGCTGAGATCAAGTGAAACCACTGATTCAACATTAACTCACTTTGAACACATAAATAGGTATAGATTCACTGACATCCATATGTTTATGAAACTTGGCAAACTGTCCAGTTGAATTTTTCATGATCTCAAATCTGAACAAGTTTCCCTTGGCTAGTATCAACTCTGAGTTTTTAATATAGCACCAACATATTAGTTTGTTTTCCCATATTTATAGATAAATGTAGGCATATATGTACTTATACAAGCTTCTGAAGTGTATTTCTTGCATTAATACTGTAGAATCAATGAGAAGTGATATACATATTGTAATATTCTTTACATATGAATAGAAAAATAAATAAAAAACGGTAATAGTTACGCACATACTACTACCTTTCAACATATCAATTCATACCATAGCATTCATCAACAGATTTCAAGAAAAACTGAATTCTGAGCCTTTGGTTAAGTAATTTTTTTCAACATTTAAAAATAATGAATATAATATTCTGCTGAATTGAAGTGTAACTTTAACTTATTGCAATAAGATTCAAAGCTCTGTTTTACTCTCTCAGCTACTAAAAACCTGAGCTTTAAGGTAAGCGCTTTCACTGTGAAACAGTAAGCATTGCATGGGTTAATTAGCTGTAGACTTCATTTTCCTCACATATTTCATTTGGAAAGCAAAAATTAAGTATCGAGAATTAATTAGCTATGTACAAACTATGAAAAACTGTTGAGGCAAGTGCTGTCTTGGTAATTCATGACTATATTTAGATATTGTAATGATTAGATTTTAAAAGAAACAAGCTAATTAGAACATTTTTCCAAAGTCACATAGAGGTCAGGAATGACAGCGACCTTCTGTAAAATGAAGAATAAAAATCCACTTTTCTGTAGATTGTATGGAACTGGTACAGTAAGGCTAAAGCCTTTTCCTGTTCAATGAATTGGAATTAAACATGCTAATTTGAGATCTCCTTCAAGTATTTTATTTAACTACTTTGGCCTTTAATTCTTTTATACTGCAACATTTAATGTAATGTTATTTATCTATACGAAGCATGTTATACTTATTAACCAATGTGCAAAAATCTAAAGTACAGATTTTATGTAATGGGCTAATTACAGGACTTTAAAGCCACCTACTGAGTTTTGCTAAGCTTAACAACAGGTTCACTGAACTGGATAAATTTATTCAAACTTGTGGAAATGAACCCCATTCTATCTGCAACCGTACTGGGAAAACACACAAATTATACCTCAATACCAGTTTAATGGGTCAAACAGTGAACCTGAATACCAAACTTATCTGCATCTTGCAACAGCAGAGAAGCTATAGGCCCTGAGTGAGAAGAGGAAGTGCCCATTCATAGTTTCTTCCTCAAGTTTGTAAATAATTCAGATTCGGTACACTGGACAAGCTGGATTTTCTGCATATATAGGGATGGATTAATTTTTATGACAGTGACCTTTGAAGAACGTAATCTTTAAATATGTTATGTGTGTCATAATGAAGTGAATAAAAAAAAGTAAACTATATGATCTTTTACTATATCTTCCTATTACGCCTACTATGTTTAGGGTCTATTATTTGTTTATTTATTATGACACACTTTTAAAGGCTAATTTACTTCAATCAGACATTTAATGTCTATCCACTAGGTCTGAATGCCATCTAATTTATGTCCTTCTAAATTGGTTCAAGCATAATCGAAGTTTAGCTGGGTCTTTGTTAAAATGGAATGAAATCAGAGTCGTACCAAAATCTCTCTTGCTACTGTACTTTGAAGCTAGTGTTAAACTTTTGGCTTTCCTATCTGAAGAGTGCACTAGAGGCTTACATTTCCCACATATTGTTAAGTTTCAGAAAGGTTCATAAGGTTTCTACTTTCCTTGGCTATCCAAAGCCACTTCATTGTTTCCTGTCAAGTTAACCTAGTTTTTATGTCAGTAGAATTCAGTAAAATATGTCTATTAGTAACCCTTTCTTTTCAACTTCTAACATTCAGATAAAAGCAAGACAGAGAAGCTGGCTTTCTTATACTAGCTGCAGCATGTCCTTCACGATGAAGTGTTCAGCTATTTTTAAGCACTACTATAGTCTAAGGTTCACATGTGATTTTTTTTTTTTTTAATTTATTTACATTGTTTTTCAGAATTATTGTACAGATTATCTAATAAAAATCTTTTCTCAAAAAATTGAATATTCTGCTGCTGAGATTTTATGTATCTATATGCTGCTTTGGATAACTATGCATAATCTATTCAGTAGCTGACATTTGGGTCTTGATAGATACATTCAAGTGTGTACTTTCAGGAATAATAATGCCAGTGCACTGTGTTCTACAATGTGTGCAATGAAAATGTGCCTCATAAAGCCCATAATTGTTGCTTAAGTTACAAAGATGATTTTTTTTCCCTGCAGTAAATGAGGAACAAGCCACATAATCTTGCTAATACTATATGCCCAGGAAAGAAGAGTTTAAATAAGAAATGCATAAATTTAGCAGACTGCTGTAACAAATGGAATGGTGTAGCATTGAAAACATTTGAGGCAATTAATCAATGCTGTGTTTGCACATATCATTAAATATATTATACTAAGTTTAGATTTGATTTCTATGCTTCTTTTATAAAGAGTTAAAAGAAAATACATTTGAATTCATGCTGATACTGAAAACATGCTCCTAGCTCCTAGTTTCTTGGATTTCAAATCATTTCCATTAACAAACAGCTATTTGCCCTCTAATAAAATATGTCATTATGCTTTATTCACATCACACAAAAGAATCACTGAAAAATCGCCCCAATGATGGCCAATAATTACACATTTTGCTCCTGCACGAGCAATGAAGAAATCTGTTCATTGGAGAAAGCAGGTGCTGGGGCATCATGCTAATAGTCAATGTGTGCCACAGTAATTAGCCATTGCAATTGCTAAAATTAACAATTAGCTAACATGCAATTCTCTTTTTGCAGGCTGCAGTTTACTTTGTATAATCCTTGTACGTTCTTAGTAATTATTCTGACAGCTTATTATTTTTATTTTTTCTGGTTTGAACACAGCTTTAACATTTGAATCAGTCTACCCAAATGTTCAACAGGCAGTATGAAACAACTGCTTCACTAGGCAATTTCTAAGGAGCAAATTTGTTTTTATTCTCAACTTTGCATTGTTCAAGAAATATATGGCTCTTTTATAGGCTAAGAACTCCTCATCTTATTTGAGGGCTGAAGATCACAGAGAAGATATTAAGACTTTTTGACAATGGTAGGCTATAGAATCATCCCAGCTTTTAGGAAAAACTGTTAGGAACTATTCTTTGCAGTTTAGTTTCTGGTTCACGACCACTGGTTGTCTCTGGTGGCCTGTGGAAACTTGGAAGGTCTCTTTCTACTCTCAGCTAAATAATGCTGAATCATGGAATACACCAATCTCCCTCTCTTCTTCATCTGAACAAGCAGTGGTGTAATCCCTTGTATTGCTACATTTGCAAAGGCCTTCATAATCCTGCTAGTAATCCCACAGAATTGTGACTGGCATTTGGCCCATTCTGTAGGCATAAAAAGAAAACAGGACCTAGTAAGGAACATCTTCATGAGCCTTCGTCATTAACTAATGGTGTACCCACATCTTAAATACTGTATCTTGGTTTGAAAATCCACCTCAAAGGAGAATAAGAGTAACTAGAGAAAATAAATTCAACAAGGATGAGCAATGGCATGAAAAGACAATTTGTACTGGGAAAGAATATCCAGACTGATTAATATGGAAAAGATGACTGACTGGGCTATACTGGAACTTATACTTTTACTGGTGGTGTGAAGAAATTAAGTGAAGAAAACTATTTGCATTTTCTTAAAGAACTGCAAGGCATTCAATAAAACCAACCAGTTTAAAAAGATCAGAAGCAATCACTTTTTCTCATGGTGCATAACTAGACAGTGGAGCACACTGTCACAGGAGGGCTAATTGGGATGAAAGAAGAACTGACTGGGTTCACAGTCAGTAAGACCCCAGCAGAACCCAAGATCTACTCATGTGTTATCAGGCTCAAAGGGCATCTGTTATGAGAGAGAGATGTCATACACTGCTTTTCCTTCACCATCTTACTCTATTCTAAGTCATTGCTCCAAAGCTAGAGGAAAGTTTTGTTTGATTTGGTGTATTCATCTTTTATTATTTTGTATAGCAATACATAGCACAAAAAATATTAATAATGAGATATTCAAAACATGCAGAAGAATTGCATTTTTTCCTACATATTCAGGTTAGAATTTAGCTGGCATAAAAATCTGTGCAATTCAGCTCAAATCATTGTAGACTGAAACATATGCATAGTCAGATTATATTCTGCTTATCTTACTTAGTTTTTATATTAATACATGGGTAGATATAAATGGACTTGAAAACACTTACAGCTTTCGAACCATAAGGGCCATAACAACTCCAGTGGAATTTTTCCCAATTTTATAGGTGTAAGTGAGAGGATAATAAGACCTGGGGAATTTATGTAATCTTCTGTAATCAGCATGGCTTCCGTAGCTGGCACCAAACCAAGAACAGTTTTTTTAAACAGATCTTTAAAGCACCTACATGTTTTTTAAATATTTCAAAATGTGATTTGCTCCTGTGCATACAAACTAGAAAGCTGTGTTACAGAAAAACAAACTGCCTCAGCAATTGTTTTTCCACCTAAAATCTCAACAGAGATTTTGCCGTCAAAAAGAAGCAACAAAAACATTCTTGAGGATCCAAGCCTTTACCTGAGTCCAAGTCTTCAGCTGAGGCAATAGTTACAGAAGAATCAGACACAAAATCAGGATCTCAGGCATGTTTTGACTGCACTGAAACTGCTCAGTAGGCTCAGTAGCTCCGTGCCTTTCAGGCAATATTACTATCAGAGAACAACTAGTAAAAATCAGAATGGAAAATGCATTCAATTTTTTAAGGATGTATCTAATAATTTTGGCATTGGAACAGGTTGCCCAGGGAAGTGGTGGAGTCACCATTATTGGAGATGTTCAGGAACCATGGAGATGTGGCACAAAGGGATATGGGTTAGTGGGCATGGTGATGATGTGTTGGTGGTTGACCATGGTGCTCTTTTCCAACCTTAATTATTCTATGAATCTGTGATTAAATATTCCTGATGACCATAACCTCTGTGTACTTCAGTGAAAATATTTTCATATACAGTAACTGAGAAATTAGGTTTATTGACACAGTAGGAATTAGCCACTCATGGGTCATTTAAGTATTTACATCAAAGAAGAAAATCCACCAAATTTGTATCTTAAATCAATGCCTATAGAGACTTAAATTTTATCTCAGAAAATTCTATGAATGTCTAGATTGCTGTTTATACCATGCTAAGAAGAATCTTACTCTTTGCATTGATAAGCAGCTCTGCTAAGCCAGGCTTCACAATGTCCTATGATATCCTGTGTCTATATTCCATGAGTCAGAACTCAACACACAGGAGAGGGCATGATTTAACTTTGTTGGTGTAAAGTTCACAAACAAACATTTCAGCTTAGACCATGAAAGAACAAGGATTTACATTAACATAGTGAAGAAAACACAATTTATATGACTTTCCTTCTCTCTGTCCCAGCAAGTTTTCAATTACCTTCCTAAAATTTCCTTCAACAGAGGAATTGGCATTACTTCTTTTGTAGGGTCTATTGCCTTCTCTGGGTACTTAAAAACTCCATACAAGGCAGAAAGATGGGCACATGAAGCTACATTCATATGGTCCTAATGGAGGTGTGACCTTTGGTAACCAGGTTTTTCACTGGTCAGAAAGAGGCCAGAACCCTGGAGAACACCACAGTACATGCTGCTTTATATACGTAGACATAAAGCTTGACTATTTGAACCCAAGAAAAGAAGATTTAAAAGGAAATTCAGAAAACAGAACTTACTCTGGAAATTCCCCAGCTAAGCAGAAAAAAAAAAGATTTCTCTGGAACACACGAGATAAATAATAACCTAAAATGACAACAACATGTTGATGCTTGAATTCACCAGTGAAGTATGTTTCTTCCGAAGAATCAACCGCTTTTGTTCCACAGTGAGCCCTGCAATTAAAGGCAATAATACACTTAATGTAGTACATAGAAGATTTCCCTGAATTATGGGATATTCATAATCTCAACGTAGCAATCCTCTTCTGCATATGTGTACTTCAGTGAAAAAGATCAACTCATATCACCCTTATTAAAGTCATCCTGATCTTCTCCAGTAGCACACAGTAATCCAAATGATGGGCTGTACCATGCTATTTAGGAAAGTTCACGTCCTAAGATACTTGCTTCTATACTACTCACATTTAGTTTAATTTCTAATCCAGTTGCAACTGGAGTATGCTTAGACTTCAGTATTAATTCCCAATAGCTACTGATACCTTTCCTTGCAAACATCCTTGCTTGAAAAAGTTTCTTCTCAGATTTTCCTTACCGAATCAAAGGCAGCAGAAATTAAAGTCTCAACTCCCTCATGGTGCCTCTGCAAGCTGCTGAAATTGTCTGTGGTCCACTGTAATTAGGGAATGGTTGCATCATATTTTTTCCATCCCAGTCTTTTCACAATGGATACAAGATGTAAAATGCCAACACAGAGGAATTAAAATTTAATGAATTTTCTACATTACAGTTATATTATGTTATCCATATTGTATAAAGTATATTTAATTACCAATATGATATATACATAAATATACATTTTGTATGGCTTGGATATGCTGATGAAAAAAAATCATAAAATATGAAGCAATTAATTATAATTTGCTAAGTTCTAAGGATTGTTTCAGAATATATCAGGTACTTGGTATACATTCATTCTAGAAGAGTTCATCACTTGAGAACTGGGTAGCAAAAATAAATTACATAGAGCATCTCAAAACAGTAGACAATTAGATAAGCATATAGCAGAACACTATATGCTTATCTACTACAAGCCAAATGGGTGTCAAACATGATAACAAAATACTTTTGTGCCTCCTGTTATATTTGTTTCTCGTGGTGCTGCCTTTAAGACTAAAGGCTTCACTAATCTCAATCTAATGGGAATTTGAAAGTACAGAACCAGTTTAATTAAGACATCCAGCATGATCTGAAATACATAAGGATTTCAAGGTAAGATGCAGCTGTAGTGTCTCTCACTGCAAATACTTAGAAATTAGCAATGTTCAAATCACGGAAGATTATGAGTTTTAAATTTGTCACTGGACTAAACAAACCATGATCAACATTATATTTCAGAGATGTGCCATTGTACTTTTTCAAAAAATTTCACACTGTGTAGGAAATTCACTAATACTCCTCATAAAAACTGGACTAAAAATACCTTTGCAGCATTAGAAGTTTCAAATCCTGGCACAAGGAGCAAAGACTAGATTTCAGTGATTGGTCATGTGGTGCAACTGGTGCAACGTGGATACATAGAACATTGCATTGCAGCTCATCTGACAGTAAAACTTTCATTGTTTGTTGAAGTGACATATGGGTTCTAAAGAGATGAATCAAGAAAAAATGATGTGGTCATTGGCAAAACTTTCTGAAAATCAGTGAGTGTTTTACTGTTGAATTCAATAGTCTTTGGATCAGGCTTATGTAGATGTAGTAGTAAATGGCTGATCCTTTTGAGAGAGACTAGAGGCACATTATCATGATTCCTTAGAACCTGTAGGTAATCATTTCATTTCATTTGCACTGGCTGCCAACACAATGACAAAATATAAAGCCAAATAATCTCCAGAAGCACAGTCAATTTTAAAACAATGAAGTCTGTTTTGTTTTACCTTACTCATTAAAGACGTGCAAAGGATTGTATTCTTAGCTATGAATGTTAAGAAATCAGAAATTAATTATACTGTAATACACATCAGCTATATTATACATGGTTGTCTATGAAATGAACAAAGCTGTTCATTAAATGAACTCATTTTCTTATTAACCAAGATAGACTTGAAATGTGGAACATCATGCTCTCCAGAATGTGTGTTTTGAGTCTATATTTTTCAGCAAAAAGATAAGTATGTTACAAGTTTCCATTTTTAAGATGTTGCTGGAATAAACCGAGGCATATAAAACTATAGTGTGTTTCCTTATATAGAAACACACAATCAAACAAGAACAAATCTACCACCAACTGCTTCATACTGTGCTGTGCTTTGATAAGGAAGGAAAGCCAAGTTTCTAGCCTGGGTCTATCCTGACTCAGGCCATAACTTGTGAGTCCTGCTATTCTAACCCTTTCTCTTGATCTGCTTTTCAGCATGTCTTGGAGTACACAGCTCAAAGCAGCAGGGGAGTTTCTTACCAAAGGGCCACCCACTTGCATATTATTCCTTCCTTGCCTGTGACATGACACAAGAACAAAGTAGACATTAACCGCTACATTAAACCCAGAAGGAAAGTAATCAGTAACCTGTTATTCTCTTAATAAAGGGAAACACATGCAGTGTGAAATCCAGAAGACTAATCAATAGCCCCAGACAATGCAATGTGCCAAACAAATTGCAAATCAATTAGAATCCTTGTTTTCTTTGAAATGGTTCACTATACCTAAAGCAATTACTCGTTCATTAGACCTAATTTAACAGCATGACTGCCCTAGCAACAACTGGCAGCGTCTGGCTATCAAATGGAAGAATGGCAGCTTATTCCTGTCTGTCTGTGAGTCTAACACCAATCGAAGAAAATTGAATTCCTTTATATAAAGCAACTTTTCATTAATCGGTAAAATATTTTCTGTGTAGGGAGAATCAAGTATCCTATTTGATTTGGTTGAGTTTGTTTTTTACAGCTAAGTAAGGGAACTGACGTAGACTTTATATGAAAAAATTATGGAGTTCTTAAAACTTTTTAGTAAATTGTAATACTAAGGTATGCAAGAAGGAGAGAAAGTTTAGATTTCCAATAAACCTTTTGGGAAAAAAAAAAAAAAGAAGTTATATCTGTTTGCTTCAGCTGCATGTTTACCACAATTGAAATGACACAGTAAGATTAGCACGGTCCAGCACATGGTGACACAGATTCATTAAATGGTCTATAATCCCTTTGATGGGCTGAGAGGGCATTCAGCATTTGATACAACCCCACCCCCACCCCACTTTAACTTCACCTGGCATTGGATCAAGTCTCTAACACCCTAACTACAGGTTTAAAGTAGTGTTTTTGTCCTTTGTTTCCTGTACTATATAGTAATATCATATCCACTCTTAAGACATCTTCTTAAATGGCAAGTTTTTAAGGTGCATTCCCTTACCTTTCTGTAAGCCTCATACTCACGAGATCATTTATTCCTCCCCCACTGGTGTGCTGTGCTGCAGCATTGCAATGACAAGGATGCATTTGGAATGGGGTCAGCTGGCAGGAAGCCACATCCAGCAAGGAGACCTGCTGCCTCTGCCATGTGTACAGTGCAGGCATTTCTTATCCCTACAGGGAATGAAGGCAGACAGGAGTGTTGTGCACCCCTAATGGCTGGTATAACAGGCGTTCCAAAGCTGCTTGCAGCATGGATGGGGCCTTCCCATTTGTAATACTGCTAGGGTCAAGACACTAAAATGGTAATTTGTCCAGGATTAACTATATCCCAATTTTGGCTTGTAAACTTTAATCACAGGGAAAAAAATGTTTCCCTGGATTCATACTTCAAACGGCCATGAACTGAAACCCTGATATTGCTTACTGACCTTTAAAGATGTGACATTCTTCTATAAAATCCTTGTAAACTCTTCAGTGCATATGCGTGTGTGTATAAAAATATGTATGTATATCCTAAATATATACATAGCCTATATATATAGGCTAAATATATATGTGCATATTTATAGCCTATACAGATATGTATTTGTAGCACAGAGTATCTTTTTGTACTAATTGAAGTAATTTCTAAATTCCAGAATATAAAAAGCCCTTCAAAATCATTTAAAAAAGCCTTTAAATATTTTTGGGCCTATATTTAGTGTCGAGTTGATCTAATTACTTTTAGAACAGCTGCTGTTACAGGCAGTTGGAACTGCTGAAGTGACCTTAAGTATTTCTCTGAAGATACTCTATTTTGAAGTTCAGCATTGCCAGACCTCAGACTTCTATCCTCCTGATTCTTGCCATTCTTTCATGTGGCATAATACTGTTCTCCCTTGCAAAGGGGAGCAGTGAGATGATAGCTTAATGCTGAAAGGAGAAAATTTTTCTGGAAATTTCTCTTTCTCTCTCTTTCTCTCTCTCTCTCTTTTTTTTTTTTTTTTCTTTTCACGATCACAGGCTGCTAATAGGGTTAAAATGGAAGAGGTAGGTGCAGTAATCATAGAACTATAATAAACAATCACAGTTCCATATTTTATCACATACACCTGGTCTATATCTGCATGTATAGTGATATTTGACGTTTTTCTGAAAATGCAGAGATTTCCTGCATTGTCCTGGATTGCTGAAAATACGAGATTTCCTTACATCTCACACCAACCCAGTGTAGCTCAGCTTTGCCTACGAACATTTAAGCTGGTGTTACAGACCCAGGCAATGCTCCAGGCTGCAGTTTCATCAGCAGACAGGCACTGGGATGCTTATTGAAAAATGCTGGACCATGAAATCCATGTGTTAATGACCATTCTGGCCCTTTTGCAAGCTAATTTTTCCTTAGACTACAAACTTGAAAGGCATGATAAAAATCAATAAAACATGTCATTAATTTTTTTTCCTTCTGTTTTAAAATACATTATTAAGTGTGACTGAAAAAATGGTTAAAATTAGTTGAAAGCACTTGGTTACAAATGCTACCTTTTCTCTACTAGAGGAAGTCCTGTGAGGCACCTTGAATTCAATAAGAATATTGAAATTAAATATGAATTGCCTACTAACTTCCATCCTTAACATATTCAGAGTAGTAGGACAGTCATTCATGCCTTCACTTTGTTGGAATATTTGAACATATATTCAAGCCCATTATTTTTGGAAAACATAATTAACCACTAAACATTGTATTTATTATTTATACACATAAAAATGCAGGTTGCTCCAAAAGTAACACTTACTTATTTCCATGTAAACTACAATAGATACAAAGAGTACAATAACAGTATTTAATAGCCCAAATGCCCAGCTGCATAACGCTCTCTTACAACCACCATCAGCGTATTTGCACAGATGAGATGATTGAGACACACTTCATTTTGCGTAGCAACAGTTATGCATGGTCATCTGGAACATGACTTGTTTTCATGTTGCTCTTGCCACCAATGAAATGCACCACCCACCACCTCACTCTGCTCACATCCACTGTTTGGTCTCCATAAATGGTTCAAAAATGTCAGTGAATGTCAATGGGAGCCATTTTCCTTCTAAATGGAGAAATTCAGTGACACATCTTTACTTAATACATACTTCCATTTCAGATGCCATTTTTCAGACTGCCCCTCTGCTGCTATCAGCAATGGAATATTGATGCAAAGGTTCTACCATCATACCACCAACATCTGCTTCAGATGTTGTGGGCCAACGTCATAAAATAGGACGCATTACTTTCAGAGCAGACCTCGAGTATCCTCAGTGCCCGTGTAACTTAAAGAGTATGTGCAACCATTCTGTTTTGCAGATATGACAATCTGAGTTATATCCTAAACTGGACATAGTTTGTCCTTGCTATCTGCACTTGAAACACTGCAAATAGACAGAAGGTATTTCAATACTCACAACTGAGATATAAGCAAAATGGGTGTTGCAAAATAACATATCTTGTAGACTTTGCCATACAATAAACTGTATCTTTCCATTTTGTGGGATCCCTTAAAGAGGAGCTCCCTATTTCTTCATATTTGTCAGATCTTATAAATTTATCAGATTTTAGTGTTGAGTTGAATTGGAACTAACATAAGCTGTAAGCAGCTTGTTTGTTTCTTTATTTTGAACAGATAACTTGTGCAAGTGTTGATTTGTTGTAAAGCAGAACACATACTAGTAGTTATCTTGAGAGAGTCTCTATCAGTGTTGGTGTATCATGACATTGGTGTGATGGTGGTGCTTGCTGTTCCACAGCTGAGTCCCTTCATCAACTAGGTTGGAAACTGACTGAGCCAGTGGTGGATCAGAAACCCACTGTGTGTCTGATCTGGTGAGGATGTTTCTGCATGCAATGCCCTGACACCTAGTGGATATAGACCTTTCAAAAACTGCTGAGCAGATGACACTTCAGAGACTGTGCTTTGTACATGAAGGCAGAGGCATACCTTGTTATAGGTGATGAACATAGTATATGTGGAAAGCACCCACGCACCAGCACTGATGATCGTTATCACTATTGCTTATTCTTTTAACAATACATGATTCCCATTTTACAAACTTAAGTAGGAATCAATACTTTTTTTTTTTTTTTTTTTTTTTTTCTCAGCAATTACACCTGTGTCATTAGGGGCTGTGACAGATGTAATTGCAGTATTTCAGAGTTGTTGCTCATGCTCTCTAGGCTATATCTATAGCAGGGAGCAGGGTTTACTACTGCAGTTCTCACGTCAGAGATGATGCCTCTTTAGGGTGTATCAAGATAGTATGTATATTTGTGCTTCAGTCCTTTTTAGCTTACTGCTCAGCATCCTTAGCTTGGAACCTCAGTTGTACTGCCTGTTATTTCTAAAGACAAAATTAATTTCACTACATTTTAGCTACCTAAAAGATAGGCTCCTGAACTGCCAGTCATTTGGGATCCTTTTACAGCTACTGAAGAGGCACAAAGAGTTCCAGAGACCGTAAGATAGTTAAAACCACTGCTATGCAAACTGTGAATATAATATTTAGATTAGTAGAAGATAACACTATATTCATAGATTAGCCATAAGTTTCTGTTTTATAATGTCCAGTTACACTAAAATGTTTGGCATCAGGCTACAGCTTCCCATGAAAAGCAGTACACGCCTGCTTCTGGTTTCCTTCCTTCCTTCCTTCCTTCCTTCCTTCCTTCCTTCCTTCCTTCTTTTTAGCAAAAATAGGGCAATAGGGCTTGGGGAATACCAATCAGATCCTTTTTATCTTTCAAAATACAGATTTCATCTAAGATCTAAAGAGTAGCTGAGGACTACTACTTCATCCATGCTACTTTCAAATAAGAATGCATTTCTCATTTTTGTCTGACTCCTGCTTGTGTAGCTAACAACGGTTCAGTAACAATAGTGTAAATTTTCTCATTTGTGTTTAGCAGAGAAAGAAATAAAAACACATATAGATAGCAATTGTATTTATTTGTTTCCTGTTTACTACAAGGGTAAGAGGGTTGAATGGGATCTCAAGATGTCATCACATTGATCTTCCAGCCCCACAGTAGAATTGACTGTATCTTGAAGCTGATTAAGGGAGGAAATGTAATCTGTGTTTTGTGTTCCAGTAATTAAGCATTTTATAAAGATGTGGCTGTGGCTAATCTGAAGAATGACTATGCATATACATATGTATGCTGTGATGAGGCATTTCTCTCTATGCAAGGAAGTTCTGGTTCTAATAGTGCTATACATGTTTCAGTCAATGCATTCCTAAGCATTTCATTGATAATGTATGAGTCAAAAGGGGGTGGGATTCATCCTCTCATAGTTACACTGGTGGAAAAAACTTCAATGTCTCAATGAACATATGTAAAGAAGAATCCAAAGGGACAGAATAAAGAGTATTCAGAAAGGGAGTCTCTTTAACACTTTCCATATAATTCCCCTCTTTATAAAAGGCTTTTTCCAGGCTATTGAAAGGGCTTCTTCCAACCTATTGACAGGGTTATGAGAATCACCCAAATTGTTCTATTGAACAAATTCCCTTCACTGGAACTATTTATTATTTCCTAGTATGCAGTTGTGGCTCAAATAACAAGAAGTTAATATTTATCCAAAGCTTTAGGGCATGATTTCTCTTATATTTTTCAGAATCTATATCATAGTCAGTAGCACAGTGAGGCCATTCTCTGTCATTGAGAAGTGATGGAGTCCAGTGGAAGGCCCATCTTCAAAAAAGGCCAAAAAGACTATCTGTGAAACTAAAGGCTCCAGGATAACCATGGGATGAGTTCTACTTGAACATACTTCTGACTGTATGAATAAAGTTGCAGAGAAAGTTTATGTTTTCACCATTCTTGGAGGTATTCAAGATCTGACTGGATAAAAGCAGTTTGGCCAGACTTCACTGCTAGCAATACTTTTTCAGGAGATTGGATAACAGATCTCCCTTCCAACCCACTGTCAGTGGTTTATGGACTGGTTTGGCCCAGTTCCATGAATAGCAGGGTAGGGGGATCCATGGACCCATGCCCCAGGAAAGGGAAAAGGGGAAAGGGTAGGGAGATGGGCCTAAAACAAAACAGCGGCAACAATCTGAGGAGAAATAAGCTGATTTACTGAATATGATATTGGAATGCAAGATAACACACTATAATACAATATAGTTTGAATTGGAGCTAATAAACAAAATGAGAGAGTGTTTGAAAGCTTAAAGCCTTACTCTAATGGTAAGGCAAGATGTCTAGTCGGAACAAGCAGAAGGGAAAAGAGGGGGGAGGCTCATGATATGCAAACAGTTTTATCTTTCCCTCTGAAAAGAAAGTGGAAACAGAACAATGCAAAGTCCTCTTTGGTATATAATATGTAGTTGTTCTTCTGAGAAACAGGTACCGAGAACTATCCATGATACATGGAACTGGAGCATTAACTCTTTAACTCCCAGTACTCTATGTGATGTTATGATGTGGAATACTGATAACAAAAACCATAAACAATGACACCCACTTTCTCATTGCACTTCAGCATTGTCTAGTCAACTGGGTTTTAGACTAATATGAGAGCAGCTTTCCCTACTCATAAGCTGGTGTATTTGCTTCTCTGGACTGATGTATTAGCTTTATCTCAACAGCCTAGTCCTGAGCCTAGTCTTGGGAGGACAGCATCCAGCCATGGCTGTGGCACTGCGAAAGTCATTCACTTCTTTAGAGGTGGAAATGGTGGAAATATAGAGGTAGTACTGCCACACAACCAAAAGTTCATCCTGAGGCAAAATCAATTTATTGTGCAGAGCTGAATAATAGTAATTATAAAATGACAGGAAAAGAGAAAGAGAACATATTGGTCAGTGATTAATATAAAATAAGATTTTAGAATAAAATACATATATTTGAAATCAACAAGATAAACATAGAATATTGAACCAGTGAACATGGACAGAGGTATTTGCAAAAACACTGAAGAAAATTAGCTCATAATAAATCCAGAATAGTCACCACTTCAGGACATAGCAAACTCTCACTTTGGTAAGGCTTCAAATGCATCCTGAAGTCTCTGGTTCATTTTATTTTTCATTTTCCCTTGTTCACTGCAATCAATAGAAATTAAGGGTATTAGCAATTCACAGATGCTCTCCAGCAATCTGGAGGATTGGCACAACTGCAGACTCTGTAACATACCCGGGGTATTGGCAAAAAAAAAAAAAAAAAAAAATATATATATATATATATTTGAACATATCCCAAAGATATGGGTTCTTTCTTTGGGCAAGGAGCATTTGAAAACTCTGAAAATTTCATGATTCATGAAAATTCCAAGTGTGCAAAATATGCATGCAACCCAATAAAATATCTCACTATACAAAAAGGGTAAATATTACTAAGATAAAAGCAAGAACTATCTTTTGTTCTGTGTCTGTGATGTTTCAGAGTATCTGCTCCCTGTATTCCCCTTTGGCATCTTCATCTTTCTTTTCATCAAAATTATAACTATATAAGACAATTAAATCCAGATACTTAAATAAGAAGTGAACACTTTCAGACTAATTCAAACAATTTGTACTAATACAGATTATATCTTAGAACAATAGCTAAAAGTATTTGGCAATGCTCTAGTCACATAAATAAAAATCATTTTTGTACAGCTACTATATTTTATGCTGCTGTTAGTAAAAAAAAAAATATTGCCTTCACAGAATTGTGTGCACCTACATATAGGTGTGTGAATAAACGATCTGTATGACAGACTTTGACATAACTAAAAAGATGGCAGAAACAACTTTCTATGCCTAAACTTGTGCATTTCAATTTCCAATATTTATGCATGTTTACTATTGACAAGATCAGTATTTTTTTTTAATACAAAATTCAGTTTTTAAGCATATATTCAAGCTTCTAAATGCATTTAACATACAATTATTCTTTTTTTGCCAAATCGTGCACAGAGAATTTCATGCAAGTAATTTAACTGCCTCTGCTTTAAAAATTTTTTTCTATCATTGATTACTAATGAGTAAGTTTACTACAAATGCTTTAGCTTAGTTTTGTGAATTTTCTTTTACCTATGATGAATACGAAAAACCTAAAGACCTTGTGAAGAATTCAGGGTGATTTAAGACATCTGTCTTATAACATATCCTGACTTAAAACTTAATTATAATGCTATTAAAATAGTAAACTTAAATCTATCCTTTCCCATTATAATTAAAAAAACATATTGCCATGACCAGCTAATCTATATTTATGAATAAAAACACATACAACACCTACCAAATTGTTTTCAATGACATTTTCTAAGAAGAGACTCACCAAAAATTATCAAGGAGATTTTCTATATTTCTCTTTACTGCAACACATTCTTGAAAGGCTTGATTACTGGTAAAGCACAGATAAAAGCTATAACAGAATGGTGGTCAAACAAGTGGAGCCTATAAAGTATGCACTCCTCTTTTGTTTGCTGCTATACAAAAACTGAATAGACAAGCCCTTTTGCAAACTTGCAGAGGACCAACTTTTTCCCTACCCCCCACTCCTGGGAATAAGCCATTTTAATTATTGAAGTTTTTTTGTTTAATCTTCCACCAACAAGTAATATGAATATTTTATACAACACTGATGAATGCTTAACTAATACAGTTCTTCATACAAATGCAAACTTCCTTTTTACTGGCCTCTGGTGACTATGCATCTAGTGCCAGAGTGGCATCATTCAGCTCCAGTTGCTATAGCATTTTCAAGAACCTCTCTGTTCTTGTCATAAATTATCTTTAAGTGAAAAAAGCTCCAAGGAGGTCTGCAGCAAACTGTATCAAATAATGAATTTCTAAGCTGTGGTAGAAAACACTCATCTTACTTATATTCTTCTACCATCGATTGTTTAGTGACCCTTCTTTGGGATACAGATGAGCATAACCCTGAAAAATGTTTGTGTTGTCTTTCTCTTGCTGGCAGCCTGCAGCCTGCATGATCTAATAAATATTGGCAGGACCAAATGAAATAATATAGAAGAGCTTCTCTTCTTTAAAGTCCATAGACCAAGAGACTCTTGTCACTTGTTAATATCTCCATCAAACAGTGAAGTGTTAACATATGTGATACGACCACGCAATCAAGTAAGGACCGATTTGTTGACTAATTAAACCAACACAACAAGCTCTTTAGCACCTACAAGTGACAAGTTTAGAGCAGGCAAGTGGAAACTCTCAATTGAGTCCCCTTTTATGAGACTATCATGCCAAATTCAATTCTGACTGAGTAGTATTTGAATGTACTTGACTTCCACTATGTGCTGACATGCTTACAATAATTCATCATGTGTGACAATAGCCCAATATTAGAGATTTATGATATATACAAAACAGTTACAAATGAAATGTAGCCCTAACATGTGTCTGCTTTACTTATCCACAGCCTATTGATATTATAATTAATGGTCAATTACTTAGGGATAGAGAATAGAAAATAGTCATTACCAGTTTCAGTCATCATCTGTTTTTGGCAAATTCTGGAAGGAAATGAAACCATTTTCATAGCATTTGGCGGTTGTTAGAAAGTACACTGTTGCTCACTACAAGATGAGGTTTGTTATCTGTTCTACAGTTGCGGAGGAACATAATATTTATTTTATTATTGTCATAATTCAAATAAGTTTTAGAAAGTATATCTGGGAAGAAGAGAATATAGTGAATATTGCATATAAATATTTTAGAAAGCTTGCTAGTGCTGGCCAGTTTATGAGATATACACACAAAGTCAATTCCCAACACAATGAAAATAAAATAAAATTTCATAGAAGAACAAAAAGACATGGAATTGTGCACTTTCTGTTTATTTTTCACAGATTTAGATTCTACCTTAGCACTGGCAAGGTGACACATGAATCTAAAAGACCAGTTGAAGGGCGAGTTTAAGCTACTGGGAAAAAGGCATTTGGTTCACTTTCAGGCCACTGATGATACAAATGGTTGTGAATACTTTCCTTTTGAATTTTAATAGTCCCATTAAATCATTAAATCATAAATTCTGAAAATTATGTATGCTTTTGTTTGCAGTATTTGGACCCTTCTCTTCAACAAACAGCAACGAAAAGCCCAGACCCTTGAGGGTTCTTGGAGAGCTAATTCAAGGTTCACCTTCTCTACTAAACTTTGAGCCCTGGTAAAGCACGTAGGCTTTTCAAATTCACAACAGTGTTTCAGGAACGAGCCAGCTGGCTGGGTACCTCCCTTAGCTCCCAAGAAGAAGAATGCAAAGTGGCACTTTCCTGGCCTGCCTGTTGGATTCAGTTAGTGAGCAAGAGAAAACATTTCCCTTGGTTTCTTATCCTCAGCTATAAACCATTCCAGGAATTAGGTCACAAAGATGAACCATGCTTAAGGGAAACCACATCTTCCTTAGAGGAAACCACATCTTCTCCAATGCTAACTTTTTATAGTTGCTCAAGCATGGAAATGAAGTCAGGAAGAAGACAAAGGAATTCAGAGTGAGCAGAAGTAATCTGACCAATGTCTTCATTTTGAAAACATATTTAACCACTGACTGGCGGGCTTCTTTAAACACATGGTTGTAACATAACCATGAAATAGGCAGTGTATGGGTTTGGATGCTGGCATGAAGAACAGGAGAATACTTCTTTCTGCCTTAGAAGCCAGCAATGATAAAAGGAGTTCTTTCCAACACTGAGGGCTAATAATTATAGTGATATGTTTAAAATATTACTGCTAAGCTTCTATTACTAGCAAAATTTTAAATATGAAAATATTGATGTCTTTAAGAGCATAGTATTTTGCCTCTACATTGGTATGTATTATTTTTTCAGTATTCACAATTTACATGGAAAATGTATCCAAACTAGTAAATATCCTTAATTCATCAACATTTCAAAATAAATTGTCAGAAATCTGTGTAATAATGATTTAGAATCTAGATAAATACATTTTGTTTCATAAATACGATCTTTCATAGTTGGAAAATAAAGGCTTTTGTTCAGGACTCAGTTACACTGGTGCATAAAGAGAGCAATGATACAACACTGAACTCATGCAATTTAACTCTAGATTTTACATACAAATGAATTTAGAGACTTTATTACCTAAAAGGCTAAAGGCATTAAATAGAAATGCAATTATTTTAGTAAACTAAAAGGAGATTAGATCTTATAGACTTATGTTGATATCCTCTGCATCTCCAGAGGAATCAATGCAATTTCAACAAAGAATTGTATCACATTGAGTTGTTTCATATAATGCCATTGAAATGAATGAAGTTCACAAAGGGTTGATTAAATTTAAGTGGAAGAAACTCAATGAGAAAAATTCATCGCTGGTGTAATTCTGTTGTCTCCTGCAGTTCCACTATGAATGGGTAGGACCCATGATAGTCTGAGGTTTTTCTGCACTTCAGCAACCGAATTAGCTGAATCTGTAAAACTAAATTTTGTAACTTGTAAAATTATTAAAAAAAAAAAAAAATCACAACAGTATGAACCATAACCCCCCCACACTCATTATACAAACCAATTTTGATTAAGGAAATATACAAAGGAATTTAAATATATATATAGATGAAGCTCCATCACTGACATGTACTACTGACATAATCAGTATTGTAGGCCACATTCAGAATGTTACAAGTCAGTCTGAAGATATGCTATCCATGGTAAAACCACTGACACTGTTCAGTCAGCTTTGTCTTTTCTCTTTTTTTTCCTCCTATTTAGGGAAGAAGGAAGCAGGGACTGAGTATAAACTTTTTAATCATATTATTAGAACTGTCCTTAAAGACATTCCTATTTCTAAACAAAACTGAAGTAAACAGGAACAACAAACACTCATTTTCTTACAAGACTGGGCATTTGATTTATTTAAACAATTAATCACATGTATAACTCATCAGTTGCAGTATCAGTTGAACAGATGGACTGATGAAGAGTACCTAACTACACTCTATACAATTTACGTTTGCAGACGTAGACATGTTTAATAAGTGAAATTAGTTTGAAATGTAGTTGACACAAGACTTTATGCATCCAACCTGTACTTATTATGACAAGACAACTCTCCCAGGTACTTCAGATCTATTTCTGAAATAAGAGATTAATTTAAAGGCTTTTGAAATTAATCTATCCTGCATCTTTCACATTAAGGAATGAAAAAAACCTTATTTTATTGGAATGGACTTCATATACTAAATCTATAAGCGTGAAGTTCATTAATCATACCAATAAATCTGTTCAGAAATGTATTCGTTTAGACTCTATAATTGGGAATCTAGAAAAATTTCCAAATGGGGACATAAAATAATAGGAAAAAAAAACCCAAACCCTTGGACTAATTAGATTTGAACATAAAAGCCTCAGAAAAAGAAATAGCTATGTGAACACCAGAATTATGAAATCAGGTTCTAAGGTCTCTCTCTTCTACTACCTTCGATGTCTTGTCACATGGCTGACTTCATATCTCAGCCTTATGGGCAATGAGGGTGCTTTAATTTCGCACTCCTACTTAGTTGTCTGCTTTCATGTATTTACTACTCAGCTTGAATCTGAAAGATCTTTTTTTAATAACTCCAATATTTCTGTATAATTTCTTTGAAATTAGACTACT
Source organism: Centrocercus urophasianus (assembly GCF_019232065.1). NCBI lineage: Eukaryota > Metazoa > Chordata > Aves > Galliformes > Phasianidae > Centrocercus > Centrocercus urophasianus. Next base: position 29,794,442 of record NW_024884586.1, on the reverse strand, counting down.
TATTGAATAATTAGTAAAGGCACTGGGGACTAGCAGATAGCTGGACAGAGCAATTCCACAATCCTTTTTGACCTTGCTTGCCTTCTCATGACCTCAAAAAGTCATTTTTTTCCCCCACTTAAGTAATAACATTAAATGAATATTGGCATGTTCTAGGATTATTTTCATTCCAATGTTTAAAAAGGGCTACAGAGAAATTATTTAACTCATTTTCAGCAAGCCATCCAGCATTTTCTTGTGGAATAGAAAAGCTGAAAGACTGGAGCACAAACATCATGTTCTCTAGTATTTCTGTGTTTTCCTGGAATTTTGCATTTCAGCTGAGTTTTCTGCAGTTCTTATGAAAGTAATCTTGGGGTGAACCTCAATAAGGAGTGGAGAAATGTATCAACAGGGTTATGGCTGAAAGGGTTTACTGAACAATAGCTTTGCAATTACCATGATCTGTGCCTCGAGAGACAGAAAAATTGAGTGTGATCATATTTGTATCCAGAAAAGTTTAGTCAAAGTAAGTTTACATTAGATCTGGATCAAATATTGCACTTGTACAATTTGTGCTGTCTAAATATTGTACAAGTTCCCAACTTGACTTAAAAATTTTGCATAGTCTGTTTAATTTAATCTCCTTATAAAAACATGAAAAAATGTTAAATGCAGTGTTTTTCACCTCATTTCAAATACATAGTGCCTTCTCTTTATAGAGCTGCCTTATTCAATTTACAACAATTTTATACTTGGTTAATCCATCCATTTCAATTAATTTACACCTGTTTTCTGCTGACAAAGATTAATTTCTCATTGATGATGCTGCCAACAGCAGCTTCCACCCATTGGAAAAAAAAAAGTTATTAGATCAAACTGTTCATATTTTCAGTTATCTAAAATGTGCCTGTTTCCGAATTTGAATTTTTTCAATCTCATTTATGAGCATGTTGGGCTTCTTTGCTTTGGAGAGTGGTGAGATCCAATAGAAAAATGGAGCAGCAACTGTGTTAGTTGTCTAATCTTAAGGCATGACTACAGCTCTCTTGGAGCCCTAAATATTTTCAACACCTGCCTGTATTCCCAGTTTGCTCTTTCTCTGTAGACCCCACTCTAATATTTTTCTTTATTATCCTCACATACATTAGTGCTGGACCCTTGTCTATGTGGAATACTCATAAGACTCAGGCCTGTCTTCGGGAACAAGGAAAAGAAGAGGTAAGAGATACAACAACTTGAAATGATAATAATGGATGGCTCTAATAAATTCACTCTCTCAATACAGTTTGAATAGTTTGATATAAACAGAGTAACATAGGTCTACATGCACATGGGCAGGTCCAGCAGTACTGAGTACTTCAGCTGTTGAGACTACATATATGTCACTCCTTTAGGTAGTCTTATACACAGTGGAGTGTATCTGCTAGAGCTGATGACATTATGTAGGAACACTAAAAGGTGAAATCTTGCCTTCCTTGAAGCCAGAAGCAAAAATATGATTGAAGTAAATGATGGCCACAATCTCCCTCATTGGCTTCACTCTAGCTCCTGGAGACCATAATACATTGCAAGCCATGGGAGTCCTGTTGATTTGAGTGAAGATGATGTAAGTAGTGGATCTGGTCCAGCTGTATCAGTGGATTATTCACAAAGCATTAACTGTATGCAGAAGCTTTGAAACCATAACATCTGGGAAGAAGTGTTTTGTGGAGATTAGAATGGGTCTTGATCTGCTTTAGTCCTTATTTAAGCAACTATGATTTCATATAATTAGGTGATCACAGCAGTTAAAGGTTCCAAATGTCATGTCTATGGCACTCTCATCTTCCAAGGAGTCATTGCTCTCTTTGGGCTTATCTTTTCCAAAGAGCAGGAAACAGACAGCATTTCAGGCACTGAACTGCTTTTACTTCAGCTTCAATTCACTTCTGTCTCTGAAAAATAATTAGTTCTCATAAAAATAATAAGAACAATTTCACTGGCTGTGATTTTGTACTTGTTTAGTTTCTGATTAATTGGATCTCGCAATTGAATAGCAGAATTCTAGCAAAGTTTTTTGTTTTTGTTTTTATTTTCCTAAATAATATTTTTAGTAGAGCTAAGCTGGAGTTTAAAACCTTTCACCTCTGGAATCCTGAGCTGAAATATTATTTATGTCACAAATGAAAACGTGTACAGTGACATGAACTTACTATGAACCTACTAGCACATAGGCTGAGATTACAAAGCTTTCTCTATCTTTCTCTCTCTTCAGTAGGATTGTTGGTTTCTGTTTAAGTGAAGGCCAAGGACTTGAACAGCAGGGATGTTTGAGCTCAGGACTCAGGTGCATTAGAATAACAGGAGGGGATGCAACAGTTTCCATCTCTAGAAAATATTATTAGAGTTTGGAAGACAAAGAAACTGATGTAGGACTCCAATCCACTAAGCAATTAGCATTCAGACTTCAATACTGACAAAAAACCCTCAGATAATTGCTGCTCTTGAAAGATGAAGTCTAAGATATTAATGTGGACTTAATTGCTCATATCCTTTTAAATGTATCTAGTTCTTATTTCATTATCTTCCTATTTTGCAGAAGGACAGTAAGACAGAGTCTGAGGGATCCACTTCTGCACACAAAATAAGCAGCTACAGTAGGGTAAGGCACTGCTTGTCCCATCTGTTCTCCCTTCACTTTTGTCTGCTGTTACCACTGCAGTAAGAGAGAGGTTTGAATCTAATGCATGCTCATTCCCCAGCTATTGCACTTCATCTTCCAGTCTCTCAGTGCAAATTTCAACAGCCCTGAAGTTAATATACAGAGTTGTGAGCTAGAATGGTTGAGATGTCACCACATACTTCTTTTGTAAGTTCTGCTATAGGATTAGGAACCTGCAGGAGACGGATAACAACAGGGATCTCGTGGTAGTGACATGCAACACTTTCCCAGCAAGATTCAGCAAAACTTACTCTCAGAGTCAGAAGATGTAGCTCTACAAAGGTCCCTTCCAACTCAAACAATTCTATGATTCCCTCAAAGTCTAGGATTTAAATCCTCAAAATGCTTGTTTTCACATGAAAATCCTAAAAGTCTAAAATCCACCAAATTTTAGAGTTTTCTGTTTGTCTAAGCACTGGGATATAGAGTATATCAGTGTTAATAGAAGTAAAGTACTTGGTAATAGTAGTTTACCATGTAGGACTTACCAAGATCTACAAAGTGTTTCCATATTCGTTACTTCCAGATCTTTATCATATAGATGTCATAAGGCAGACATTAGAGTCTGCACAAACACTGGCAGGACTGGCAGGATAAAACACAGTGGCTTTTAAAAAATGGAGGAGTCAGTAAAGGATGTTGATACACTATGGAGTATTTTTATTCATGTCACTTCATGAAGTCTTAGAAAGTCCATCTCCAAGTCCAGAACACTCTAAGCTGTTCCGAGTATGGAGATCTCACAGTGTCCTAAGAGCTGTGATGGATGGTAATCAGATGTCAGAAGCACATTGAAAAACAGTACGCAATTCTTCAGTTCAATTAAGAGATCAGCATAAACTGGAGCAGAAGGTGAATAGTAGCATTCCAGTAACTCCATTCCTGACTATTTTTGTATTTCATTTTAGAATATACTGAAAAAAGACCGAACAAAATGTATTCTGTGAGTTCATGTCTAGTGAATTCCCAAAGTCACAAAGAAAGTCTGTGGCAGACCACAGTAGGAAGCATCTCAGGTCCTCATCTAATGCTCCAAAAATGGCTTTTTCTTTCTCTCTGAGAAAGTTCATTTAATCAAAAAGACTGTTAACTAGCTTAGTATTACACTACTGTATGGCCACCATCTTTCAAGACAAAGCTCTTGATTCCTAAAATGAGGCTGAAAAAGAAGCAAACCCCATGACACTGTGAATCTTATCAAACTGGTATCAGGGCTGGCAGGGGATACCAGCTATGGGCTCATTCTGACAAAGGAATTTGTCCGTTTTCAGGATTAGTGATAAAATTCCCAGTTCTTGAAAATAAGCCTATGCTAAGTGAAGATGAAGAGAAGCATAATTTCTACTTTTACAGAAAATTATAAAGCAAACTGAAATGAATGACTGCCATTTAGAGTGAGGTGAAGGGAACAAACCAACACAGTTTATTTCATTCTAGAAAGTAATATTGAGACTATTTTTGGTCCCTGCCTAAACTCACATGGGAAGACTGCTTTATGCATATGCATATTCCATTTGGCAATGCTCTCATTACGGCATGCAGCCACCTACTAAATAATAGAACTTAAAAATTGAAAATCAAATGACAGAAAAAGCTATTTCCAGGTATTTAATCAAAGAGAGGATCAGAGTACAAAGCCCAAAGCAGGCCCTGCCCACAACTCTGCCTGAACTGTCACTGTACAGCGGGTTTCAAACATCTGCATTACTTTGACTGGAATATCATGAATAATTTATAATAAAGAATTTAAGAAAAATACATTTAAAAAAAAAAAAGAGAGAGCAATATTAGTACCCCACAGTAATCACCTGGCTTCATGCTTATTAGTGAAGTACTTTGGGTAGAAGACATCATTGATTTTATGAACCTTTGGGGAGGTTTCTTTTTAAAAATTAACATTTTGGCTTGATATTATTTTAGTATTTACCACTCGGTATTGTCTTAGATGTCATCTTGGCAAAGGGCTCCTAAACAACTGCCACTTTTAGCACTGCTGCCAAAAGGCCCCCTTTCACAATAAAGCATGCTGTGCTTTGGCAGGAAATCAATAAAGTGAAAATCTGTTCTCATCATCCATACATTTACCATCACAATCAACAATCAAAGGCAAGACCTGGGTTCTTTATCCACAGGCTCCAGCCTCCCAATTTTCTGCTATGAAAGGCAGCATAAATTAGAACCCTTGGTTCCTGTTAGCTGGGCTTAATGGGTATGATTTATGAACCATTAAATGAGGTTATGTAAATTGATCCTTAGCAGAATGCTAGCACACAGGTGACAGGTGCAGTACATTTGAATGATGAGTCCACAAGGGTTCTGTACAAATCAGATTTCAGTGACATTCAGTTTTAGGAAGGAGAAATATGTTGTCAACAAGGAAGTGATTTAAATAGTGCCCTGGGTTTGTCAGCAATTATGCTTTTCTTCTTAATTGCTGCAAACTATATAAATTCTAATAGGAAATAAATTACTGATTTACCAGTTAATGACAAGGGGGTATAGAAAAGAATGGTTTAAACATTAAAAAAAACACATTTGCTTTGTGAGGCCATATTCAGTGATGATTTCATTTATGCTGTTAAAGTTAGCAGATGCTTTAAAGTCACACGACAAACTTTGACATGAGCTAAGTAAAATTGTTTTATTGCTAAATTAAAGGAAACTTTTTTGTTGTTGTCTTTTTTGTTGTTGTTTTTTTCCTACAGCAATGGTTGTTCTAAAAAGGATGAAATCACCTTTTTACATAGAGAAAATTTCCTTGATATTTTTGTTTGGTGTTTTTTCATCTTAATAACCTTCGCAAAATCAGACCAAATTACACTAACTAGATTTAATGTATATATATTTATATATATTTATAGAGACAGTGAAAATGATTACACCTAGTGATTTAAGGTTTAACGCATTTCCTCCTCACTGCTTCCCAAAGGGACCAAAATGGTTGACTGACTACCTTATATTAAGGCTTCTATAGGAAAAAATGTTCTTGCTGTTGTAATACAATTAAATCAGTGGTGTTGGAGTTTAGGTTGCTTGGTCTGGGTAGGAGGGCTTCTGCAGAACTAGATGAATTTGTGAGATGTTTAAAGTCTGCCTTTCCCCAGCCTGTTTAATAGGTTATTCCTACTTGTGGCCCAGCACAGCTCAATTTAATGAATGTTTTAACTGAAATAGGAGATAGTAGTAGGAATGAAATAATATGGATACATCTGTATATTACTCAAAGGCAGCAGTTCTGGAGAAAAGATTATACAGGAGGGTACTTGATATGCACAGGATAACAGGGTGATGTGAAAATACTTGCAGAGGCTTGGACATATTAGGTCATTTTCATCTGAGGAAGAAAATACAGAAGATGAGAGGAAGCCAGAAGAAAAGCCACCAGTAATCTGCAAAGTCTAGTATGATCTAAAGGAAACTCAAGGTGTTAACAAAAAATGTATTTTGCCAGTACACTCATTGGCTATGTAGCTTCTGTTTTGTTTTGTTTTCCAAAAATTCAGTGAAGTTTGTTCAAGAAGCAAGAATCATTTGTTAATTGAATTAGCTTCTCTTATTGTGTTTTACTTCAATAGAGGTTCCCTTCAAGGTTCAGCTACTTACGCATGCATTGTTCTGCTCAGTGCTTGTAAGCAGCTCTCTGCAATACTTCTTTCACTGAAGCTGTCACTTTTATACCTTTGTGAAGAGGATCAACAGAAGTGAGTCCAGAGTATACAGTGTTTTTGGAGGTATGGAATGCAAATTAAAAGAATCACACAGTTCAATGTGGGTAAGGAAGAAATTTGATGAACTCTGGTGAGGTGGTGAAGTGCTGGGTTTTACTCCAGGTATCAAGGAAGAAGAAAGAGCTCATCTATTAATGTTGTACGACCAAACTGAAACAAAAGAATGCAAGGACAAGCCACCAAAAGTTAAAGAAAAACTCACTGCTTGTTATGCAAGCCTCATTTAATACATTTTGTATAGCTTTCATCCTGTAGGATCTGTGGGTGTTTTGGAAGGTTCTCTCTGTTTCGTACCTAAAGAAAGGGCTGTGTACACAAAGTAAATCAGTTAGTTTTAAAGACATTAGCCTGAACTAATAAAAGTTTTCCTCTTTCATCACACAGCTTGCCTTACATTGCTGTATTTAAATCAACATTGCTATCCAAACCCTGTAACTCAAGTCACAAATAGAACTCTCAGATTTTTCCCTATGTCAGCTTGCCTCATTCAGCATATAAAGTGATTGGTATTCACGCAGTGGGTTACTGCTCAGTGTTTCTCAGTATCTACCCTGCCTGCTGCATATTCTATTCCCTATTTAATCTTTACCTGAATACAGAGTTACTAATTTCTTAATCTATGTTTTCTCCATCTTAGGGGGGCTTAAGTTTGCTGGACCTTGAACACTCAGAGCACTTCATTTCACAGTGGAACCTGCAAAGTCTCTAAGACACAGAGGCCAGAATTCAGTACCACACTGAGGCCCAATCATGATATATGGAAAATGACAATATAAAAATAATGTTCTTTTATGAAAATGTGTCTTGTGACTTTTCCGCATCACATAAGATCTCCAGGGAAGAATTTAGGATACAGGACAATTTGCAAGAGAAACATTCCGTTGCCTTAGTCATCCAGTCACGCTATATCCCTTCCTGCCTTTCCCTTCCTCTCTGTTTTCAGCAATTAATGACACTGGGATATTGAAGTTGTCATACTCTGAAGCACACAGCACAGATTCATCCTTAGACTAGCCCCGAAGTACACAATAGTAAGGTTAAGGTTATACTGAGAAAGCTCACAGAATGATGGAATTACAGTGTACACCTCTCCCAGCCTCCTCGAGATCTGCCCAAAGAGAAAATCTAGATCAGAACAGCTTAGAATATCTCCCAAAGTCACAGAGTACTTTCCTTATAGGGCATGAAAGCGCTAAGGACCCTGTTTTCAATAGTATCTTATAAGTAGAAAGGATAATTGTAATTGGGCTGGGCTTCTAGGTTCCAGGCATTTCTACTGAAGCAAAGTCTGCCAGACCTCTTGGCATTATCCTGGTCCCCACATTCTTCACTTAAATTTAATTGCCTAAAATTCCTTAAATTTGGTTTTCTGAATTATTTCTATTTACACTGCTTTGGACACAGAGTTTTCTCCTCCAGTAAGACCCAAAGACTACTACCCACAAGCAAAAAAGGGCAGGCTGAAGGGGGTGTTAGAAAACCCTTGCAGTAGAAGCAAATATGGAGTAAGAACCCATTTATGTTGTCTCTGACTTTTTTCTCCTCATATCTGTTTCTGCTCTTATTCTGCATGATCCATGGAAGAATCTATATGGACAGAAGACATTTATGTAGGAAGAGAAAAAAAAACTACTAAACTGCTTACCTCCATCTTAGCTTTTTCAATAGATTTTTCTCCCCTCTGCTCTATAAAGTAGGAGGGGAACATGAATTATATATATTGGTTATTAGCATTTATTTAGCCACTGCTAGGCTGCTGATTGAAAAGATTTCATATCCTCTGATCGTGTTACCTAGACATATTATTGTTAGAAATATTTTATTACCATGGTTCATACATAATATGCTTCTCATACACAAAAATGGTGGTAGATCTTAAGATTTATTTGCTGAACTTTCATTTTTCTTCCTGTTAAGAACAATTATAAAGTCATAAGAATGTTCTTTACCTGATTTTTTTTTTTTATTTCTATATCAGTTTTCTGCTTTTTCTTGTTATGCACATTTTTGTATCAAATGCATAAGTATTACATTAAGTAAAATAATATCTCTTCTTCTAAAAAGAAGAGCTAAATTGGAAGATTTTTTTCCAAATGCGAAGAGATCCCAGTAATTCTTTGCCATAGGGTTACCCAGTTTAAAAGAAAAAATCACAAAACTGCATTTTCAGATATCTTTGGCAGCATACAGGCACTAATCACATGGTATTCATAGTAGCGTACATCATACCCAAGGTATTACTTGCATATTGGCATGCTTAACAACCAGGCTTTGTTCCTTCTCTTCTGGAGACCGCACAAAGTTTATGGAATGCTGTGATTCTTCATGGTCCTCATTAAATGTCTCAGATAAAAAAAATGAGGATAATCAAAATTGGCAATTTTTCATTCTAAAAGGAAACTCAAAGTATGTAATTTACTAGGATATACTTACCACCCTCTTCCTCAGTAAAGTTTGCACTGGGAAAAGAAAAAATCTCATCTGGATATCTCTGCCTACTTGAGGACCTTATAGGCTTTCTGAAGGTAAGCAGTGTCTTTCTCTTATTTCTGCACCTACTGCTATCACATCTAAGCAGGTCCTTGCTTGCTGTAGTCTATGACCTTGCTGTTCTGTCATTCTGTTATATTTTCAATTCCAATATGCTAGCTATGAGTGAAATTCTGAAGCATAATTCAAATGTTTGCTTTTGTAATGGTGATTTTTAAAAAAATCAGTAGAAATATTTAATATAGCCAAAGTGTTTTTTGGAGTCTGAGAAGCTCATAATAAGCTGCAATGAAATTTGTTTCATAACTTCTAAATGCCTAAGCCAAAATAAATTAAAAAAAAAAAAAAAAAAAAAAGCAGAAAAAATAATGACAATTCCATTTAATACTGGATTTTTTTTTCAGTTTAATTATTATTTTTTTTTTCCCATTTCTAATGTACATAGTAATATAAAGAAAGGAACAAGCCACCTGCCTGTGGCTGTTCTGCCCTTTGTGCAGCATCATATCTTTTAGCAAAATCATCAAAAGCTGAAGACGGTAAATACTGTTCATACATGTGGAAAACTATGCACAATGGAGAACAAGAAAGGTTTTAATTTAACAATCCCATAAACATTTATGTACATTTAATTCTGTTAATTTACTACGGTATGGTAGTAAAAACGTATATTAATATAGAAGGTAAATAGTATGTAATATATATCATGTTGAACATAAAATAAAACATACTGTATTTCTTCTGGCAAGTAAGAGAAATCTCAATCTCATAATCAGTACATCAATACATGTACAACAGTATTTGTAAAATCATTTTTATCTACTTAGTTACAATCTACACATCCATAAACTGCAATTACATACACTACAAATGGTGTTTTACCAAATGGAGAAGGAGTAGAGTCAAAGCAGTATTTAGTTAACATTTTGCATGACTGTTTAAAGGATTCCATTGTGACTTGCATTCAGAAAGCTTATCTTAGATAGAGGCGTTGGTTATATTTGTTTTTTTGTGTGTGTTTGAAATGTGTAGAAACTGGGTTCAAAATCAGTCAGTTGTGTGCAACCCGATTAACTTTGATTTTCGTGATTTCTAATGTAAACTGATTTTATTTCTGGCTTTGCTTAAATGCTGAAAAAAGTTTAAACATGAACTATATTAATATACTCATACCCACTTCAGAAAAACCTGGGGGGATGGAAATACTCTTTATTTCTGTGAGTGGTTAAACCAGGAAATTAAACTAAATCAACATTATTTTGAATTAGGTGATGACTACATGTGGCAGTTCTCATTAGTATGGGTCTTATCAATGGTTACATCATCCACCATGATATACAGTATTGAGGTCATGATGTGTCAAGTTGTGGATTATGTGAACTGTATAAATTCAGCTGTATGAATGTTAAGAAGAAACTTTTCATTCCGAGAGTGATGAGGCCCTGGGCAGCCTGATCTGGTGGGGGGCAGCCCTATCCATGGCATAGGTTGGGACTGAGTGAGCTTTAAGGACTGCTCCAATACAAGCTATTCTATGAATTATAATGGTAGGATGTGAAGAGAGGGCTTTAAGTGTATGATGGGAAATCCACATATACAAGCAGCCTTCTAAACCTTGACTATGGCTTTGTTGTAGCTCAGTGATCTCTAAATGTGATAGGAGTTCTTTTTAGATGGGGGGACATCTTATTCCTCTTTCAATCTATTGTGAGGTTGCCCAACAGCACCAGGAAAGATGGGAGATGTAGGTCTTGAAACCAGCCCCTGTATGGTCATCTCCTCACCCTCTGAGGCTGTACAATAATATTTTCAAAATGCTCATTTCAAATGAAGGTCAAATGTTTCTATCCTGCTGCCCTTTGGTGAGGTGTCAGAAATAGTTTGAGGATTGCAGTGTACCCATTTCCACTGCTCTTAAACTTTCACTATAGCTCAGAAGCAGAATGCCAGTGCTTGCTTACTCACTATAATGAGTATATACTTATTCAGGCTAGGAAATTGCAATTAATTTTGTTAATGAAAGATGAAATAAAACAATTACTTAATCAAAGATACTGTACAAAATCATCAGAAAACACTACAAGTAAAAAAAACCCCAACAATAAAAAGGCAAATGACTCCTTGATATTGTTTCCAAGACCTTAAAATCCATCTTGGAATAAGGACAATCAAAAGAAAAATAGAACCCAAAGAAGTTTTTAAACAAATTATTTTATAATTTTTAATATTGTAAAATGGATTTAAAACTCAATAATTACAAGCCTTTCTCACTCTGCACAGTGAACTGACAGATTTCATATACTGCCTCTGGGAAAGAGATAATGCCACACATTCAACCATCCTTCAAATCAGGGAAGTTCAAACGAAACTGTCCAAAGTGCTTGAATGTTCTATCAAAGCTATTTTTATAAAATAATATAATAACAAGTAATATATAATAATATAATAATATTATATAATAATATAGTAATATAATATATATATAATATAGTAATAATATATAATAATATAGTAATATATAATATATAATATAGAAAAACTATCTGGAAATGCTGGAAAATGAAATAAGGTGAACACAAATGACATTACAACCAGTGAGAAAAATATGCAATTGTAGCAAAACCATTTCAATTGAAAAAGTTGGAATTCTTACTTGCTGCTTCTCATATCAGGAAAATAAATATCTACCGAAATCTGCACCTACTCAAAGGTATGTGTGTGTTTGTGTGAAGGAGAATTGATCCACACATGTGGAGGTGAGTATAAATATTTTATAGTATGCTTTACCAAAGGCAGATAAATATTTTATACCTTGTTATAAAAAATGTCAAACAACTTCTACGATGTTTTACTGCGTTGCTCCATTTATCAGACTGTAGAGTGGATTTATATACCTACAGCAGAAAGTACACTGGTAGAGATAGATGGCCTTCAAGAATCAGAAAAAAGGGGAACCAGCCATAGTGCTTGTGCTTTTCTTTAAAACTCAGTTGCTTCTGTTGTCACCAATTAGGTTGAAGTACTTTGTATTTACAGCTTGAAACTCCTAAATAGATTAGTTTATCACAGCATAAAATGATGACACTGTGGTATAAAGGACAGAAGACTTTATCTCTTTAATGGAAGTAAAGGAAGCTTTTATTTTTAATTTTCTACTACTAGATGCAGTACATCAAACAATCAGTTTTAATATCTTTAGGGTTAAGTGCACTCTTGTAATTTAGAACTAAATGATTTTTATTAAGCACTTTTACTGAATATCTACATGCTGTACAACTCTGCTGATTAAGTATCTGATAGTGACTGGTAAAGCAGACACCTCCGTGAATTAGGGACACATTAGTGAATGTGTTGTGTCTATGGTTCTTAATCTTAGGGAGTATTTCAAAATAAGTGTGTTTCCTGTAAAATATATCTGTAAAACTGCAAGCAAATCAACATGCTTGAAGCCTGGTGCCTGCATTGCACAGTAACATCTTTTAACAGGTGAAAGGCATTTTTCCACAGTGAGGAAATTAAATTAAAAAATTCCTGTGGGGTGAAAATCCCGGTGCAGGTTTTATGAAATGTTCATGTGTGCACTGAAACTTTATGTGAAAATCTAGCAAGCAATATCCATGTGTGATGGCAAGCTTGCCACTAAAAGCCTACATCTGAGGGTTGTTCAGCCAGACTGCCCACATAGGGCTCTGGGACCAAGGAATGTCCACTGCATACTGATGGTAGTTTCCTCTGCAGGCTTGCACAAGCTCCTTTATGTTGAGGGATGTTGTTCCATCTGTACTCTCATTAACTTCAATGGGGGCTGAGAATGCACAGCACCTTTGAAAATCAAGCAGCTCAACTCAGAGCTTCAGTTTCCCTAGCTATAAATTGAGACTAAACCTTTCCTATCGGCCTCATAGAGCTGTTGTGAAGATTAATTAGATAATGACCACAAAGCCCTTTGAACATGAAAAGTGCTAAGAATTGTTGTTACCAAATAATGGCAAAGATTGGGCTATTCTCCATTGCTGTCAAATAATAATAAAGAGATGTGCTAGTCTAAGGAAAGGAGAGGTGGGAAATAAAGGGCAATAATGGCTGCTGTTGTTTGCGCATATGGTACTGAATAATCTTTGCAAGAAGAAGCCAATCTTGTGAAAAGCTATCTACTGTAATGGTGCTAGGGTTATTGACAGGTCTGGCTATAAGTGCAGGTTCCATTAGATACATCAGCCACAATGTATTCGCGGCAAATCTCACTGATGATTGCCCTCCTGCAGAGGGAGAGATAAGACAAACTATGATTGAAGTAAAAATGTAAACAGTTAAAAAAGAAATAGAAGTCAACCACTGCTCTCCCACAGGGGCAAGGACCAAGGATTGTTGCACCTGCAAAGCAGTAATAACAGCAAATGTTAATGTGATATGTGATTGTAGCGTGGATGCTGCTTCAAGCTCTCACTGAAGAATTTATGTTGTTTAGTATTTTTATATGTATATTAAGTGAAGAGCACTTTCCTAGTCTGGGGCAGTGCAGGGCACAGTACGGGCAAGCTGAAGGGGTTTTACTCAAGTTGTGCTATCAGGGACATTCTTTGGCAGTATGAGTTATAGCTTCTATTTTGTACAGTAAAAGCCTCTGAACAAATACTGACTTCCAGAATCTCAGCACAATGGCATAAAGTATGTGTGTATTTGAAGTTTGTATTAAATCCACCATTGTAGAAAGATACTATTAAATATTGATACCGTGTTTTGACATTTTCTTTGGTGACAAGAAAGAAACTGGATGATACCTCATCCAGTGTTAACCAAGTACCTCTTATTTTCTCAGGGATGGGGGATGCAATACTAAATCTTGTTTGGATCTGAAGGGTGGCTGTATGGGAACTACTGAGTCATGGCCTGAACCTCTGATTGATCACCTGAGGCGAGCCATGAGACAGCCAGAGAAGCACAGGTGAAGGCAATTCACCTGTGCTGCCGGAAGGGGTAAAGCCTATTTAAGAGCTGGCTACCAGTGGGGAAGGATCTCTTCTGGAGATTGCCTCTATCGGTGTTTTGTGGTGAGCCCAGCTGAAGGGTAAGCCTTCAGTTTTATTCTCTTTTGTTATCATTGTCCGCTTTGCCTAACTCTCTTGATTATATTGTGATTGTAACATCTTGATATCCATTGATTATACAGGTGGCATAATATCCACTCTGCAGTTTTGAAATAACTGACCAAAGAAGCACTCTGAGTCAATCTGTATGTGTAGCTTAATAAATAATGAGGTTCATGTTCATCCCAGAAAGCCAACCATATCCTGGGCTGCATCAAAAGAAGTGTGGCCAGCAGGTCAGGGGTGTGATTCTGCCCCTCTCCTGCACTAGTGAGACCTCAACTGGAGTACTGCGTCCAGATGTGGAGTCCTCAGAACAGGAGAGACGTGAACCTGTTGGAGTACATCCAGAAGAGGATCACAAAAGTCATCCAAGGGATGGAACATCTCTCCTACGAGGACAAGCTGAAAGAGCTGGGAAGAGAAGGCTTCAAGGTGACCTGATAGAGATCTTTCAATATCTAAGCATTACCTTCCCATCTTTCCTCCCCACCTCGAAGCAATTTTCAACCTTTGGGTTAGTTGCAGTCATACTTACCAGAGGGATGGAAGTAGAAATTAATTTTCTACACTTGTAATTGGAAAAAAAAAAAAAACCAAAAAAAAAAACAACAGTCCTGTCTGCGTAGAAGAGAATCTATTCATGGCATAGAAGATAATTCATTGTCTGTCACACAAAGCAGCAGCCAGCTTGTTCAGAGATCACACTAGCCAGCTCATCAGTGTTCCTGTGCCAGATGTGCTGCTTCTCTCCGGGTTGGCAGGATGAAATAGAGAGGCAGAGAGCATGGAAAGGAGAATATAGATAACATGGAGTTTTCGTTGTACTGGGCGTACAGGAATGGAGTTTTTGTTGTACTGGGCACACAGGAGATACAAAGGAGCTAGAGACAGGGACAACAGCATCAGTGATCAAAGACACTGGATGGAGTGCAGAGCAGTGGAAAGATGGAGGTATGGAACAGGAATGTGGCAGAACTCTGTTAGGAGACATTTGGAAGACCTGGAAAGAGCAAACAAAAGATGTAACTTCTAAGAAAATAAGATTTAAATCTTCTTATTACTCAGGGAACAACTTAAAAATACTGTAATGCTGTCAAAGGTTTAGTGGTCCAGAAAATATGTATTAGGCGCTGACATTTTTAAATAAGCCTAAATAACATTTAAGAAGTTACTAAATATTGAGTGTCACTATATTCACTTGAGACAAAATATGGAGGTAGAGAACAGAATGGGATCTAATCAGTAAACTTATAAAGACAGTACCATAAGCCATTTCAGTAAATGAGGTTCATGGAAAACTAGTGATAAATCTAATTATATCTTTTGATTAAATGAAAATACTTTGTTGCTACAGGAAGCTGCATAATATAACAGAGTTGAGATATTTTACCTTGTACTCTGACCTTCTAGTTAAAAGTGACGCAACATAAAATCTGTGTAGCACGTTTTAACTGGCCTGAAATTGCTGATATAGCTAAAAAGTAATTGCATGGAGGGCATCATTATATAATGGGGTTCCACATAGATCTATTCTTAGTTCTGTGCTATTCAATATCTTTATCAATGAGATGGAAGAAAATAGAAACTTGTTGTTGGTAAAGGCTGCAGATGCCATATTCATATATAAGAAGTTAGTACGTGACCTGATTTTTAGAGGCACTAAGCATATTTAGGCAATCAAAAATGAGGATTTTGGCTCAGAAACTAAAACCACAGATACGCAGCTCTTGCAATGCCAAGTTTTTAAGCACCTTTTGGGCTAAACTCATCTCAAAATGGGCTTTATAGCAGATGGTAAGAGAGAGATGCCCAAGCTAGCTGTTACAAAGTGCCCTTGTTCTTCAAAGTTTAGGCACCTATTTCTGATCTGTTAGAGATCAGGAGGGATCTGCCTTTATCTCAAAACCTACACTGAATTAAACATGTAATTTCTGCTTCACAAAATGAAGCTAACTGTGATTGCTCACTGGGCTATGTGGGATGCCAGGGCTTAACGTCCCCCTTTTGTGTGAGCAAGCTGACATGTACATCTCTTGCATTCTAGGAAGGGGCCTACACCTGCAAGTTAATTTTGATGGAGGCAATTTTCATCTCTCTTGTTTGAGGGATGAAAATGTAGAAATGCTAGAAAAACACCACACATGCTCAGACAATATAAAAAATATATTTTTATATTAATATATAAATTATATTTAATATAAAATATATAAATATATAATATATTTATATATAATATATATATATATAAAATATAGAAAATATAATATAGCAATTACAGCATCTTCTGCCCTGACCACCTGATAGTGAGAAACACATGACTGCTGTCATAAAATAAAATCAGTGCTATCACACTTGGGGCAAGAGAGAAAATGTGAACAGGTGAGCAGAAGCTACATCCCATAGTTGGAGCAGAGGATGAACTGGTACTCCTAGGTCTTGCAATTTAACCATAGCCTAAGGGAACAGAAAATCTTCCTCACCTTCTCTCCCACTCACTATTTGACATACTCCAATCCAACCTGTTTATTAATTCCCCTTCTCAGGTAATTATTCCTGACCTTTTTCATTTTTTTCATAAAACTTTTTCTAGGCTTATGAATAAAGCAGTGGTCTGGCATAGGTGTTACTCCAGATAGCAGATATAAACATACCAGAAGATCAGGGTAAAATAAATAAAATAATCCTAAAGCAATTTATTAACAACGATTGTGAAGTTACGATAATAGAAAAAAATAGGAACTCCTTTATTTGTCCAAAATCTGGATTTCTAGGAACAGAAGTTATGTTCCTGGTCACGATGCAACTGGTAAAGCCCCTCTGGGATCTGCTGCTGTGTAGGTAGCAGTTCTGTGCTCTCAGAAGTAGTAGTAGTAGCAGTAACTGCAGCTTGTGCTACCTCAAGATGGCTTATGAAAAAATTCTGTGGTATCTACTGTGATTTTAGCTATTGTTTTCAGGACCATTTTATAGCCCTGTTGTACTGCAAGAGCAAAAAGACCCCATGCCTGAATACGATCTTTAATCTTTGTGTGTCCTTATTCTTCTAACATTTAAACAAAAGTGTCTTAATGTTCTTTTGTAAGAACAAAATGGCACAGTAACAACTTAGTTACAATGAGTCTTTATTGAGCAGGGAGTGCTTTATACATGTCTGGGCTACAGCACAGGGTGAAGAATATGAACTGGCTTTAAATTACGAAGACGCAGTCTAGCCCTTCCAGAATCTTCGAGAAAAATACTGCTATCAGTAGGAACTCTTGTGAGCTATCCTGATTCCCACTAACATTGCAGCAAGGATCTAAGCCTATTTATATTCCCCAGTAAACAGCAAGGAAAGAGTTTTCCTGAACTGGGAATTGGCGTATACCCCATTCCTGTTGTAACTAATGCCAGAGAGAGTTGTACTCTGGAGAGAGAAAAAAAAAAAAAAAAAATCCAACAAAACAAACAAACAAAAAACCCACAGAAACAAACAAACAAAAACACACACACAAAAAAAACCAAAAACAAAACAAAAAAACCCCAAACCCCATCATCTGGAAGGCTAGTATGCAGGGGTATGGCAAACAACTACAGCCCAGTGACCCACATCAGCCCCAACAGAAGCCAGGTCTTTTATTAGAAGCAGAAGCAGTGGAATTTATTTCAATTTTACCTGACATAATTTGGTGCCACTTTAAGTATTTAAATACTTCTTCGGCACAGAATGTAGTTCTCCTCAGCACAGGCAATTAATAGCTATCAGTGTGCAGTATGAAAATGTTTTTCTCATTTTGATCCTACAAAGAGAGCACACTGTGTATCACATTAACACAGTCTGATAGCAACAGATGACAGCTATAAAAATCCAACAGGAAAATGAACAATAATGCTTCAAAAATCATTGCTAAGGACCTGATCTTGCTAATTGATGTTTAGGATCAGTCATCCAATTAGTTCTTTAAAATAGGACTGGCTGCTGTTCTTGCATTATTGAGATTGCTATGTTGTAGACCTTTGACAGTATCAAGCTGTCAATGAATGCAAATTAAAGACCATTGACCCACAGAAGCAGAAACAATTACATCTGTGTTATGTTGCTTCAGTGTCCCAGGGGGTGTCCTGACTCAGTGGATGCACTGCCTAGCCACTGACAGTCTGCAGGGATTTGGAGCTCTTTAGCTGATAGGAAGCAGGGAATCTCACAGCACCCAACCCTTCAGGGTACTGTGGAGATCTGTATGGGCTACACTAACCCAGATTTACCCCATCTTGCAAAAACAGGTGCTTGGTCCAAGCCACAATTTCCACCTTGCCTCAAATGTCCTGAGCCTCTGTGCAAAAACACAGCACAGATGTTTAATCTTAATTATGTCAACTGAGGAAGGTACAATGCAGCTTCTCATCCCAGTATGAAAAGCATATGCTTCTTTCTTGACAGAAGATGGATGGAAGAGAGACCATATTTCTGGAGAGAGCTACAGCTATGCAGAGATCAACTCTTTGGGCAAGATAATTATACAGGTAAGCTAGAGAAAAAGCTGATAAAGTTTTCAAGCAAGGCTAAAATTTCATAGAAATGATCATCTACACATGGACAGTTTCTAGTTACTCAGAAGAAAGCAGACTTTTTTACCCACTGAAAAAAGAGGAAGGCATCAAATTTTCTGCAGAGTTATACTTTCAGAAAATCTGCAAATGATATATTCATTTCAGTGCATGCCTCTTTGGACTAGCAGAAACATTCATTGTGAAGGATCATAACACAGCTGCAGGAAGATATCTATTCAAGGAACAGAGGTGAGACCACTGCCAGCAAGGATGAAATCCACACACTTCTTTGCCACAGGACAGGAGTCTCTCCATGCCTGAAAGAGAATAGAAGCAGGATGCTAAATGAGGGGCAATAGGACCAGGCTTGGGGGATCATGGTGGGAGGAAACAGGAAACTAAGCACAAAATGTCATGGTAAAGAGATGCTGGAATCTGGCAGGTGCTTCCTTGTACTTTTCTTTTTTGTGGTTATGTGAAGTGAATTCATGGAATGACTGTTGCTTTAAATTCTAGTTGCTATCTTCTAAAAAAGAATTGAGAAGAAATGTGTATAATTATACACAGAATATTAATCTTCTTCCTGGTGATCTACAACTCTAGCATATTCATTATACTGGAACTGTGCTCAAAAGTATTTTCATCTGATTAAAACCGCTGATTCATCGATGCATGTAATCCTTTGCTAATAGTATGTATATAAATAATCTTAACAATTTGCACATCAGTTTTTCCTCCTTGATCATTGTTATTTGTTTTTTCTTAAATGCTAGATTCAACACTGAACCTTTACATTTTGATAAGAAAAGAGGGAAGGGCCTCAAGTTGTTCCAGGGGAGGTTTGGGTTGGATAATAGGAAAATCTTCTCCGAAAGAGTGGTGAGATACTGGAACAGGCTGCCCAGGGAGGTGGTGGAGTCACTGCCCCTGGAGGTGTTCAAGAACCGTGTAGATGTGGCATCAAGGGAGATAGGTTAGTGGGTGATGAGTTAGATGGGTGGAGATGGGTTGACATTTGGACAAGATAATCTTAGAAGTCTTTTCCATCCATCATGATCCTATGATCTATGATTTTATGATCTAGGAGTCAGTTTTAATTACCTGCAATCCCAGACCCACATTTTTAGGACTTGTGAATATGTAAACATGATAAATAGCCATCTAACTCAGTATTGGAGAACGTCAAACTTGATGGTATGAAACTCATTGACAATAATACTCTGCCATGTTTTTCTCCTTCAACTTGAAATTCATGTTAGAAGATACTTGTACAGTCTCACCAGGAATACATCAGCTTGCCATTCCTTACTTCCTCTGTACTTCTGTTTATAAAATGGAACCTATCTTAGAAGAGATAGGGCTGCCGAATGATTCACAGCAGCACTGTACAAGGATGTACAACTTGGGATATTTCCTCCACATGAAAAAGAAATACAATGCAAACAGCTTTGGTTTACATCAAATGGCATGCAAGCAGGAAATACTGTCTCACGTGGCTCAGACTGTTTGATAGTAACTTCAAGGTGAACCCTAAATATCATTATAAACAGACACTAAGGGCATATATTTCTGAATTTATGCAGCCTCTTTCTTGCTTGCTGCATTGTTTTGAGCCAAAAAACTACCATATCTTGATTCTAAGTAGTTGGGTGATTACTACACACCTGTGGACTGGGTTACAGATATCTAAAAATTTGTAATGCTCAGTATCTTGTATCTGAGATTGTTTAGGAATTTAGCTACTAGGCCAAAAGTTTCTATTCTGAATATGCAAATTTCTACAGTGTCTCTGAAAATTAGATCTTCTATCTATCTAGTCAGTGCCTAATTTCATAGTTGATATTCAAAAATGCTTTCCCAACCTCTGTTTTTTTGTTTGTAAAAATGGAACATTAATACTTAATTGCTTCTCAAAACTTTGTGGGAGTTAATGTTTCTAAAGCATTTCAAGAATGAAAAGGACCACATAAACTGACAACTACTGTAATTAAGTATGAATTATTTAAAATGAAAAATTTGTATTGCAAATGAAGTGCTGGAGTAATATATTGAACAAACCACCAAAAACCTCACAAAAATTACTAACCAAAATAGAAGGCTTAGACATCATCATTTCTTAGCAAAGTGTTAAGCATTAACTGGATGGTAGTAATTGATCTCATGTGCAGATTGCCTCATTTTCATGGAAAGCAGTTAAACAAAAAATATTTTACTTTGTTTTTGGAACAGATAGGAGTATACATGTGGTCAGGGAGTCAGCATTGACTTTGGAGCTCTCAGCAGCAGTTTCATAGTGACTGTCCATATCTGGCATTTCACTCTTATCTTGTATCCTCTGTTATGCAGTGTAGAGAGATTTTTTCTCTAGCAATACTTCAAATGTCAGTTCTGTGTCAGCTACTGTGTGATTATATGGACACTGATAAGACAGTTAGGCTTAAATTCCTATTCTGGCATATCATCTGGTACAAATAAATAACAGATAGCACTCCTAATAGTAAGTTTAATGTATTTGAAAAAGATATGACTCTTCAGGGCTTGTGTTAGCAAGTTCCTGGGTTTTAGCCTAGGTAGCTAAAACATACTGGTCTTGTCATCTACAGGTGAACTGGAAGCATTTGCAATACATATATTTGTCTGCAGTATTGTTGTATGTGTCTCCTACACCTAGATTTTCAATTTTTTTTTTTAATTTAGTCTAATTTTGAAATACTTCAAATGGAATTAGCTATATATTAAGTAGCAAGGAAATGATTTTCTCTTTAAATCTGCTCTGTGAAGGCTGTCTTTTAATTTATAAGTCAATGTATTAAACAAAGCAATATAGCTCTTTTCCCGTTTGTAAAACAATACTTCTTTTTAAGGACAATTACTATAAATAACTACATGCAACCAGATATAACATGCAAATATGCATTTTTAGCCAATACCTCAAGTGAGAATTTTCAAGGTGAATCATAATGGATACTGTATGAGGAAAAGGAAATAAATAATTCATCTATAATATAGTATGACAATACAGTGATATTAAATAACAACATTCTGCTAGTAAATAGTTACCAACATTCAATGCTGCTTCTTAAAAGTACAGGTGCTATTATTTTGCAGACAATTTGCAAAATTATTCTATTCAGAAACAGACCTAATGGCTGGGAAAAGGGCAACGTAATGTCACAATTGAAGATAGATTCTAGGAACACTTCAGGTAATTATAGACCATTTAGTTTGGATGCCTTTTGGGAGGAGAGAATCTCAAAAAGCATTTTTGGAGATTAAATGGGTACCATTTAGAAAGCACAGCTTGATGAAGGATAGACAATATTACCTCAGGAATGTAATGTCATGCTTCACTACATACTGGATTTCTTTAAAGTTATACATAAACAGAGCAACCAATAAATAGCATACATTTGATTTTCATATTCTAGAATATTCAGGAAAACTTCAAATAAATGATAAATATAGAGTATTATGATTTTGGTAAACAAAATGAAATAAATATTTTTTAAGAGGAAAACTTTATTAATGTGAAACAAAGAGGAGTAGAACAACATGGGTATTAATGATAGGACTTTGTATTTGCATTTTATCCAAAACCGCATTATTTAAGTTCCCAGAGAGTACTTAACTATATATACAAATCTGTGGAGATACTGAAACCTTATTGTTAAAGTAAGTGGAATTACACAGGTGCTGAAGTGATTTATAGAGAACAGAATGCTCAGCTCCTTCAAACATAAACTCACTGAATTCTGATGAAAACAAACATCATTTACAAGGAAAAAAATGTTTTTTGTAGCTTATTCACCAGAAGGTGATATGATTATTACACAGATTTTTAAATTCAACCCTCTCATCACTTCCATAGTACTGTGCCTTGACTTACACAACTCAGATCCATTCAACTTTCTCACTCTACCATTCACAATTTCTTGTGTTCCTAGTCCAGAAAATTGAATGCTTCCAACAATGGGAAAAAATGAAACAATCAAGAATTTCCAAGAACAGTTGAAGATTTTGATTATCTTTATGCTTGGATACTGGAGCAAAAATATTTGAAACACTTGCCCTATAGAAAACAGATAAATACTTGAATCTCTGAAGGTCAGTCTGATTTTAAAGAAGTCCCAAATTCAGCACAAACAAATGAAGACACCAAGACTGCGAGGCCACTGTTCTTGACATTTTTAGCTAAGATATACTGTAATTGGAGTACCAAAGAATAGTCGTGCAGCATGTTCAACAGAAATATATTTTTACAATGTAGAATTACCCCGTTCAGATAAATGGATATCAACCTAATTCAGAATACTATTAAGTCTATTCAGTAGTTACTTACTGTACCATATTACATTATGCATAGAAATACCATAAGACTCAAGAACATATTTATACAATGCATATTTAAAAGCAGAATATATTTAGTTAAAATTTCTGTTCTAATTCTTTCTCCAATGCTTTTTTTTCTTCTGCAATATCAGTAGCAGTTTGAGATTTCAGCTCAAACTTCATTCTGAAAATTGCTATTAGAGAAAATATCCTCTAAACAAATTTATAGCAGACTGCAATTTTGGAAATCTTATGACAAAATAGTGAATTAATTTGCGCAGCAGTATTTTGCTTTTCATTTCTCCCAGTCCTATGGGCATACACATTTGAGACATAAATGATATAGTTAATACGTTGGCATCAAATTACCTTTCAACATCTTACTTTTTGGAATGTGTGATAAAGCAAATCCTAAACAGGAAAAACACGAGGGAGGGTAAAAGTATTAAAGTAATGAAAGTATGTAGGAAATTTTTAAACAATTATCCTTGACATAGGCTTTATCTAGAAATATGAGCACTCTCCAAATCACTTACCAGAAACAGTGCTCTAAAAATGAAGCACAAGAAGAATACAAGGTAGACGTCTTTCTTCAAAAGAACTTAGAAATCCTAAATGGTTTCAGACTAAAAGGAAAGGGATCTAGGTTGGACATAAGAAAAAAGGTTTTTTATGATAAGGGTGGGGAAGCATGCAGCAGGTTTTCAAGAGAGGTGGTAGATGCCCCATCTGTGGAGATATTCAAGGTCAGGCTGGATGGGCCTTTGAACTCCAACTGTACGTCTGCCTATTCATTGCAGAGGAGTTGGGCCAGGACCTTTAAAGGTCCCTGAAATAATTCTAAGTTGATGATTTGGACAAATCAGTTTAGCAAAAGGTATCCCTGATCATGAGGCAGAAGGGGGTGGAAATAGATTCAAGCATCATATATGGAGTTTTGGTAGATTTTTCATGTCTAGAAATGTTACAATCACAAATAACAGCACATTTTCTGAAATGGGCTCTAATTTCAGAAGGAATTAATTTCAGGAAATTCTTAAATCTACATCATGTGGGAGGTCCAACTAGATAATTGCGATGGTTTCTGCTGCCTTTATTACAGACAATCTAAGAACCTGTGACTGAATAGTTGTTGCTGTACCACTCCTTCCTGGGGAATAAGCATTATGGTCACAATGTTCTTTCAGTTGCAAAGCTAATTTTAACTATCAGCTAAAGTAGTAGACCTTAAAATGAGACTGATGTTTTGTCAGTACGATCCATTCTGTATGGCTCTATGTATGTTTTTGATAATTTCACACTTATTTCTAGTTTTACAGAATCACTGTCACTGAATAAAACACAAATAATTATCAATATTTTACTAAGTGCACTCATTTTAGAAAAAAAATATTATGTTAGATCACACAGATATGTCATGTATAAATTGACTATTAAAGTTTAGTAATCCAGTGCTTAACGTATAACTTATCTGTATATGTCTGTTCAAGTAATATAATCCTAAAAGTAAGCATTCAGAAATACTTTTTCTTATCCAGTATTACAGTTTTAAACAATATCCATAAAAGACCATGCATGTGAAGAAGACTGAATGTCACCAAGGGCACAAATGACAACTTTTGATTAACAAAGAAGAAAGATTTTTCTGAAAGTTTCAGAAGTTAAAAATTGGAAAATTAGGCTATTAGAGCATTTTCTGGTTACAGTATATAAGAGACTGCTGAAGTACATCACTATTTAAATATCCTGCTTACATTTTCTTTACCAAGACTGGTATAATTTTTCACTTTGGACACAGTTTTAGGATAGGGTTTATATATGGAATCGGCTTCCCTAGTTTTGAAAAGCACAAGTGTATCAGAATCTGTCACTGCTTTATCTTTGTGTAGCATGCTGCACTAAGCTGAATTTTATTCTTGGGCAAATGTAAAGACTGGTGAGGATGCAGGGGATCCCGACCTTTGTAAACACTGTTATAATCTGCAGAGGTACAAAGAGAGGGAGAAAGAGAATGAGAAACATTGGTGAAAGAATCCACAGTGCTTAGGAGCCCCAATTATGGACTGAGATCCCATTTCCATTGTTCAATAACAAAAGATGGTTCTTGTCCCAAAGCACTTACAATAAATGTGAATTTAAAATTCATTTCCAAGGAATGTGAGGGTACTTGCTGTGCATAGTATTTAATACATAGGCAGAACACTTTTGGAAATGACTTATATTAGTGGAATAAAGCCAGACTGAGCCTGTTAAATTCTGTTCACAAGATTAAAAAAAAATAATTATTGTGTGGTATTGGGCAAAGACATAAAATCTTCATTAACAAATTTCAATTTTTAAATGTCTTTCTACATTAGGTATAGAATTTACGCACCTGATGGTATCTGAAAAAGGAAAATAAGATTTTGCATTCTGTTACTAAATGACCTTGATAATCATAATAGAAATTATAAAATATGTTCTGTATTCTGAAAAATGTATTCTCCAAAGTATTACAGTAATTAATTTTAAGATCATAATAATTCAACAGTCTCTCACTTCTTCAAGTACTCTGGCCTTGGATGATTGTTTGAACCTTCACACGCGTATTTCTTGCAAAATATTTGTGTACATTTTTTTATATCCCAAGTTCCTGACTTTCCTTGAAACATATTGAAAGATAGCATGATTTAATGAAAGGATAGATGAAGATATTTCATGGTCTTTCATGCCACAGCCTAAATAAAATGGAGCAATGTTCACAGACATATTTTCAAATGTTTTAATTTATGCAAAATCTTTTTATTTTCTGCTTTAATGAAAGAAATGAGCTTCCATGAAAGACACATCTTTCACCCAGAGCAAAAAGCACCATTGCTTCACTCTCATTGGCCTGGACGGATGAATAAAATTCTCCCATACTCCATAGGTCACTTCTTTGCATAGTCTTATAGTCTCATAATCTTATAGTATTATATAAACTAAGCTTAGTCCCTGTGTCTGAAAAAAAAAAAAAAAAAAAAAAAAGTCATTAGGAATGGCATATATCACTACCAACATTTCTGTAATCTTGCCATGCTTTTATGCACAAACCATCTCCCTTATAGCTGTGATGATCTATAGAACTCTGGAAATTTTCAGTCTTTCTCACATGCTACTTTTTTCACACTTTCCACCATCTGCTCCTTCCTGTAAGCTGATCTTGTGAAGCTGCTCATGAGAACAACTCCCTCAAACTCCCCAGTCTGTTTGGATCTATAGCATTGTAAACAGCGATGTTTCATGCAGACAATAAGTAATGTTGCATATAAAACTATTTTATATAGTTTTATATAGTTTTATATAGAGAACAACAATGACTTCTCAGATATGAAGCGTTTTCTTAATTTCTGGTCCCCTAACTTTATCATTTAAAATAGATACCACGCCCAGGACTTCCTCTCACGTTTTCTTCCTATAGTTGTTCCCTAGGCAAACTGAAGTTCTTAGATCTATAAATTGCAATGTTTTCCCAAACTTTCTTACATGATCCACCACTTGGTCCCTTTCTTCATCAGATTTCTTTCCCTCTTCAAAGTTCCTATTCTTCCATCTTTTGCATATGTTTGCACAGCAGGACCAGCAGGATCAGTCTGGAAGAGCCTTTATCTGCACTGTCTACACCTGGCATACACCTGCACTATCTACAGAAAAGAATACTTGTGTTACAGTCAGGAGACAGTAAATATGTTGCTAGTTCTTTATGTTCTCTATATGTTTTCTAGCTACTACATTTGATTTGTCAACCTGAACAGTCAGGAAGGAGCTGCTGGATGTATCTGAATCTCATTGAGAAGAAAGCAGTTTCTGAGCCCAGAACAACATTATTCGTGCTGCACTTCAAGAACTAATTCTCCTCTCCTAGTTGTCATAGTGCCACATAACCTCCTCCTTGACTCCAAAGAGTAGTCCTCTCTTTCTACAGCTTTTCAGCAAACCTGAGCAGATTTCCTGTAAACTTTATTTGGGTATAGGTGATTACTTATATGCTGAGAGACAAACTTTCTCATGTTCTACCTAAGTCCATTCTTTGTATCCAACAATAGCAAATGAAGAAAGTATTTCAGCCTTACAAGCATTTACAATGAAATCAAAGCATGACTTCCACCTGTCAAAGTACTATGTACTTGACCCTAAAATTTGCCAGAGGTACTTCCAAAGGTTATGCAAGGCCCTGATTCAGAGAAAAGGTGATGTGCATTTATGTCAGAAACTGAGCTATGCTCAGCTGTATATAATGACTCAGCTGTTGTGCAGACACCTGGCAGATACAGACCCTCAGCTGCCATCTGTACTGCCTGCATTGTGCTATCACATCCCCATAATCTTGGAGTAAAAAGGGAGAAGTAGGAGCAATAACTGTGGAGAAAGAAGAATATAGTAGATTTCATATAATCTCTAATATCAAGAACTGTAGGTCACAGAGTAGTTGATTTTGCTTACCACCAGAGCAATTTTCACAGTAGGTGATATGCAGAATTAACCCAGACTCATTCACATTTTTAGAATAATTGAGATTTACACACACCTAAAACTCATGTTATGTGTAGGGCAGTAATCATCATTACAATAGGAACTGTCTGTCAGATGCCTGCTTCCAAAGAATCTTCTTGGATATTACGTGGAGAAGATATTAGGATTTTGTAATCTGCAGAGAATAATAGACTCTGTGTGACACTGTTGGGAGAAACTTCTTAGAACAGCATCTCTACTTGCTGACAACTACTTCCTACCTTCTCTACCTAGAATGAAAAACAAAAATCTACTAGCAGAAAGAGGCTTTATTCTTTAATACCCAGCTCTGTATCAAATACATAGGAACACATATAAACAACAGAGATTTAAGACAGAGAAAAGAAATAATTCAAAACAATGTATTGCATTGGTGATCTTCTTTTGCTTTTTGGGCTAAAAGGGAGACAACCAGAGTATGATTACGTTGAAAATTCCTACTAATAGTTATTCCAAGAGGTAGTTAACTCTACTTCTTGCTTGCTTTTCCTAGATTTTATAGAACTCATCGAAGTTTTCCAAGTTCAGCTGGGCTGCCCTCAATATGAGTAGGTTTCAGAGACATGCTATGTGGGATAAATTGAGTAAATTAGTAAATTCCCTTGTATAATGGCAATCATGCCTTGAGCTTTTACAATTGGGCTTTTGTTCTCAGCCCTTTTAATATGTCTTTTTCTTAGAGGTGAACTTCTGTGAGAGAGCTAAAGCAGGTCTCCCATAGCCCTCTGCTCCCAAGATATCATCCAGAAATAAGATTAGCTAAGCATTTATTTCTCCTTTCATTTTCTTTTCTATAGCGCTGTATTTTGTTTCTGTATCTCAGTTGTTGTTTTTTGTTGTTTTTTTGGCCAAGTTTAGAGGCTATATTGAAATATATATTAATTTCCTAACCATATTTGAAAGATTTTGAATGATATATGTATGAAATTCTAGAAATGCATGTATTTTTAAATGGAAAATTTTATTTTATTTTACTTCCATTCGTTTTTTATAAAGTACTCATTGCACCCGGTATTTGGGAGAAAAGCAGATTTATCCTACATGTTTAGTTTATTTGATATGCAATGATATAATATCACCATTTAAACTATTCTGTAGTACTTAAAAATACTAAATCGTATTTCATAATCGGTGACAGTTTTTCCTAATGAAATTGTTAAGATAAGTCACGGGAACTTGTGGCTTTGTTTTGTTCAGTTGACTGTTTATTACATCTTAAAAATAAAAGATTTATTTCATTGTCTTCATTACTTCTAAAATCTTTGCATTCCTCATACCTGAGCAGCTGGGAATTTGGCATTAACCTGGATGGTCTGGAGAGCTAAATGGATGGGGGCCTTAGGAGGTTCAACAAGGGCAAATGCAAAGTTCTTCACCTGGGGAGGAATAACCACATAAATCAGAACAGGTTAGAGGCTGACCTGCTGGAGAGGAGCTCTGCTGAGAAGGATCTGGGTGTCCCGGTGGACAACAGGGTGGCAGTGTGCCCTTGTGGCCAAGAATGGCCAATGGTTTGCTGGGATGCATTAAGAAGAATATGGCTAGCATGTTGAAGGAGATGATTCTCCCCTTGTGCTCTGCACTGTTGGGCCACATTTAAAATACTGTGTCCAGTTATAGGCTCCTCAGTTCAAAAAAGACAGGGACCTCCTAGAAAGAACCAGTGGAGAGCCACAAAGATGATTTAGGGTTCTGGAGTATCTCCCTTATGAGGAAAGGCTAGGACTGTTGAGTCTAGAGAAAAGAAAACTGAGTGGGGATCTTATCAGTGTTTATAAATATCTAATGGGAGGAGTCAAGTGGTGGGGCCAGGCTCTTTTCAGTGTTCCCAAAGACAGAACAATGGGCAATAGCCATAAAATGGAACAGAGGAAGTTTCTTATGAACATGAGAAAAAACCTACTATGAGGACTAAAGAGCACTCAAACAAACTGCCCAGAGAGGCTGCGGAACTTCCTTTTCCAGAGACATTCAAAAATCACCTAAATACATTTCTGTGTAACCTGCTCTAGATAACCTGACTTAGCGGGGGGTTGGACTAGATGATCTCTGCCAACCCTTGTGATTCTGTCACTTTTATTGATTAAGCCCTTCACCTAGTCCGTTATTGAATCAGGCACATCCTGACCCCTTCAGAAGTAGTAAGTCTTACAGCTCAACTCTGCAATTCTGTTCTGAGACTTCTATCTTACTGTTTCTCAGGGTATCATGCAAGTCTGAGATGTGCCTGTATGGGAACTGCCTAAACCTCTGATTGATCACCTGAGGCAAGCAATGAGTCAGCCAGAGGAACACAGGTGAAGGTAATTCACCTGTGCTGCCAGAAGGGGTTGGAGCCTGGCTCCACCTCTCCTAGACCTATTTAAGAGCTGGCTGCCAGGGGAGAAAGATCTCTTCTAGAGATTGCCTCTGCTGGTGTTTTGTGGGTGAGCCCAGGATGGGGTAAGCCTTCTATTTATTCTCTTTTTGTTATCATAGTCTACTTTGCCTAACTCTCTTGTTTATTTCGTGATTATAACATCCTGCTATTCTTTGATTATACAGTGCCTCTTTTGCATATTAGGCCAAGCATAATCACCTGGACAAGCTTTGCCATGTGTGCTTTTTATTGTGCCTGCAATTCCACTTAAGTGTCATCACAATTCCTAGTATTCAAGAGCTTCTGTGCAAACTACCCGCTTTAGTATTTACTGATTCATGAATATTTTAAAACACATTCCTCTTTAAATCACAGAATTTGATCCTTTAATTAAAAAGTAAGGTGACCATCAAATGCCTATAGATTATAGTCTCTTCACATGCAAGTTGTTCCAAAGACAAGATCTCCAGTGAACCTCAGTTGCAAGACTTGGAAAAGACCTTTCTCACCCATCGCTGTAGAAACTCAAACTTGCTGTTTACATTGAATTGGGAAATTGGTATGAAATCATGAAGTGCTTACAAACTTTGATGCTCTTGTTCACCTAGTTTACTGCCTTCTTATCTGCCCTTGTAGATTACTTAAGATAGAAACTGAAGAAAAGGCAGTTAGCCTGCTGTTGTCTGTTTAGCTTTTACTAAGTAAGCTGGGCTGTAGATCATACTCATTCTCAAAACCAGCCCATATCTAGAAGTATTTACATAAGCTTTTTGCATTGTATACCAACCTTTGCAACACTAGTATTAACTACTGGCATCTGCCAAGGCTGACTAGCAAGTGCTTCACAGTATCAATTCAACCTAAGCAAAAAGCATGTGTGAGTGCTGCAGTGCTCTTGTTAATGTCAATAAGAAGTATCAGAGCTCATATGACACCTAGCAGAAATTAGTACCCACATTCAAAGAAAAGCTTTTGTTGTTTTCCAGAGTATTATGTGGACTTTATTGAGATGACTGCATCTGACACCTGCTGTAATATAAAATGCAGCTATAATTAGCCAACTGATGCTCTCTGCAGTTTAGGTCGAAACCCTTCTGTGGGAATTATGCTTTAAAATATTCAGAACTCCAAGTGGCTCTCATTACATTTAATTTTTACTTAGAATTAGGTGGTCTAGAAAAAAAAGTTAGGATTGTAATAGCCCCCCGCTGAATGCCACACAGCAACGTGAAAACCCATAGATTTTTTTCCAAATAAAAAAATGAGAACAGCAGACTACACTACAGCCTTCAATTGAAGTCTGGCTTTGCTTAATTGTACTTTTTGCACTCATCAGTCTCTCCTCTTCAGAGCAAGCTACAAAAATTGCCTGAATAGCCAAAGAAAAGTTTCCCACAGTCACTGGCCACAGAAAAACACCATTGTCCTTCCTCACAGTTTGATGGACAACATTTCTATAAATGGGTAGCCAGTCTGTCAATGGTACCCTCACTGAAAAGGCAAAAGAAGAGAACAGATTCTGCCAATATCTGACAAAGCATGTTAACACATAATCAGGCATTCACTAGTCAGGCAGCTGCCCCTGGGACCTTCATAACACAGGTGCCTTTAAGCCATTTCCTATTCACAGATAAAGGAAACAAGCAGGAGATACCTGGGAAAGGAGCAGTCTATTGTGGCCTGTCAAACGCCCATCTCCTAGGCTGCTTGCATAAAAACAGAAAGAACATAAAGGAAATTTCAGCATAAACTGCTAAATTATAAAACAGCAAAATACTCTCCAACTCCATATATTTTTTTCTTTGTTTAATAAATAAGAATAATTAAAGAATTGCAAAGGAGCACTGTACCTTATAGAGGTATCTTCTTCAATCGCTTTATTGCATGAAAGTGAGCAAAAGGTCTGTCATGTCCCCAGCTCCAATAGCTAGAACAAAATCAGCAGTGGTGGTCCCAGGACTACAACTTTCACCCTCTGCGTTTTTGATATGAATTTTCCTTGCCTAATCTGCTTACTTCTTCACCCAATTGGGATTATTAATTTCATCCTGTAGCTGAGAAAACAGGACATTTTTGATGGGCTGGTGTAGTGTGATAAATAGTTGATTAAGCTGCAAAATAAAGGCCCTTTCCCTATTTTTTTTGCCAACTTCATCTTAACATCATCATCTTCCTAATAAACTAGAATCAGTGAGTGGAACAAACAGGTGACATTTCACAACTGATATTACCTAAAGGACATCAAGCAGAGTGACAGTTTTAGCAGGGAATAGATCAGGATCAGGCAACAATCACAGTTAGCTTTATGCAAAAGGAAATGTTTATCTTTTCTGATAGCACATAAACATCTCCATTTTATACACTCAGCATATTAAATGACAAACTCTGTACCGCTGGGCAGGATTTTAGCTTACATTTATGTCATCGCCTTGATGTCTCGCACCAAGTTAAAAACTTAAAGCAGTGATTTTAGGAGTGCTGTTCGCACATTTGATGTCAAATGCTTTAAAAACATTATCAAACTCTATCAAAGTTCCCAGTGCCAGCACCTAGAAAAACTAGTATTATTGGGTGCTTGGCTCCCACAGGTGATATGCTGCCTCTGAGAACAAGAAATGCTGCAGTGCAACACAAAGTACTTGCAGGACAAGCCAGAATATGGCATGGTGAGAACTACCAAGCATGGTAAGTCTTTTCACATGAAATAGTGCTGATGTCTTGTCTTCTCCTCAGCAAAAAGTTTGAAAGAGCGCAGATATGTCTTCTCACAATTATAATTCTCTAACTAGATCCACTCTTTAAAACAGTATATGTAGATACACACACATTAATACATACACACGCAGATATGTAATATATATGTATGCTTATATGAATTTTAAATACAGACGCTCTTGAAGTCTTCCAATACAGTGATTCAAATGGAATTCATTGCCATAATGTAATTATGATGAAACCAAGAGTTAAAAAGATTTAGAGAAGATGCAGTATTGTAAAATGTAAACAAGAAAATATATGAGATGCCTATTTCATTTCTTCTTGCTCAGCTTAGAGAATTCCACGTGTACGAGCTCTATTAGTATCACCCATACCTGTGCAGCTAACTGGAGTTTTACTTCTCAACATTTAAAAAGGGCTACTTGTTCTCTGTTCAATCAGCCTCAGGTCATTATCAAACTTACAACCTAGGCCCAGTCTTGCAAAGGCTTTTACACACAGGCTTAGCTGTATGCACATGAATAGTCCTTTAGAATTCATTAGAATGATTTGTGCACAAAGTAAGCAGGTGCATGACTAGCTTCACTGAAGGATTGGGACCCAAAATGTCAAAGACTCCATATTCCCTACTAACAAATGCCTCTTCTGCATTAGAAAAAATACTGACAGTGTAAAGACGAGTGTGATCTTCTGTTTTGTCTGATTGCTATAATAAAATGGAGAATCATTAAATTCTGAACTATTTAATACGTTCAAATAACTTTACAGTTACTTGATATCGAAAAAGAGCACTATGTATTTTCCTGTACAGATGTAGAACCTGAAGAATACTGCAAGGGGTATAAATAAGGATGGTATTTTCAGAGGAGCTTAAAGGATTTAGGTGCCTATCTTATGTTGCAATATCTTAAGGGATCATGAGAAGCTCAACTTACCTATGTCATATAGGTCTCTAATTTCAACTATCCCTCACAAAGCTTGTATCAAATTTCACATCTTGGTTTGATTCCTCAGTAGATACTGAATGATTGATCAGACCAGTAAAGTCAGATGTGTGTGCCTATTAGATGATAAATGTCTAACCACTGTGGTACAGCAATCTATAGACTAAATCCCTGAAGTACAAGGCCAACTTAAATTTGAACAGCTTCACAGTTCTGCAGAAAAGACTAGGAAGAGTGTATGTTTAGTAAAGGATTTGGCTCCAGACAAGCTGAACTGTGAAAAGCATGTACATAGCACAGCCAAAGTACCTATTTTAAATATTCCTAAGCACCTATCACTATTATTTATTTTAAAATAATAGTTCAATTACGCTAATAAAGATGCAAACTACAGCTTTTAAAATCAAGCACTCAGCAATCAAGGAATCCCAAAAGTTAAAATTCCTCTGAAGTAAATGTGCTGCATTTCTGTTTTTCTGTTAAATATAGATTTTCAAGTATCCCATTAAACATGAGGTAAATATAGGTGCAGCATGTACATATTAATGCAGTAGAAAAGTATTAATTTTTAGAATATCTTCAGGTATGAGTGCTTAATTTCACAATGCTTGTGTCAGTTTACTAACAGTTCAGACATGGTGAGCACACATATCTGCTTTGCAAGATATTGTCTACATTTTCATGTTAGAGTCTCAAAAGGAAATTATAGGAAGGAGGTTTATAATCAAACCTTTCAAAGTAGCTACAGAAGTCTAAATTTGTGCACACTAAATGATTATAATAATGGTTCACAGACTTCTAAGAAGAGCTATTGAGCTTGGCCTTGCAAAGGTGAGTACTCGATCCCAAATTACCTAAGATTTGAGTTAATGAACTGAAGAATTTTGCAGATTATGCAAATTTTATTTCCCTGTTGAGAAAGAAAGAGGGGACAGGTAAGGAATAAAACTTAAACATGGTAGTAAAATGAGCAAATAAAGCATTAACAATAAAGACCAAATTAAAGCAAAGCATACAGCATTATAATAAAAGGTAACAAAAGCAGGATTCTGACAGGAAGAGCCATGTGTCTATGTGCCTGTAAGGGTAAGGAGATTGAATATGAAGCAGGTGACAGCTAAGTAAAGACTCTGTATTTTGTTAAGAATTATAACATTACTACAAGTCATAAGCATAAGATATTTGTATACTTTAGTTGTTGTTGTTGTTTGTTGTTGTTGTTGTTGTTATTTCCTTTGAATGCAAATACATCACAGCATATCTCCCACAGCACATTTCACACAAATCCCACTTCAACCATGATGGAAAAGGGCTTTTTAATTTTGACAGCATGAGCAAAACACCAAGAGATCTGCGAAGTGCTGGCTTTTGAAGGAAAATAGTTCCTATTTGACAATCAATTAAGTAATTTGATGTTTGATGAAGTGATTAAGTGCATGGCTACATTTTAAGGAAGTATGCTATGCTTTAGGGCTACTGTATAAAATTAGGCACCAGCTTAAGCATCTTGTTGAATCAGAACCAGAATATTGTGTTGGGGTGATGCCTCTTCCTAGATACCTTGGCAGCTACAGAACAAGGACTCTTCTGAAATTAATGTTTGGAAATATCAATACACTTATATTCTGGAAGGATCTTTGTTAGGTCTATTTCTATTTTAATCCAATAAGTAGGTTACTATCAATTGTCTACTTGTAGACTGAAATGATTTAGAACATCACTAATAATCTAACAAAAACACCACCTTTACAGCAGTGAGCACAGACCTGCACCACTTTCCTGAGGTTTTGGGCAGAATTCAAGCTATTGTTTTATCTATCAAGTTCCAAATAATTTCAGTTTAATTTTTCTTTAATGCTTCTTTTGCCTTTCTCTGGTGCTACAGCTGACATAAGCAAAAGTACACCAAATGAGCTTTTCAATTCAAGAGAAAAATCTGTTCATATGTTACAGAGGCTCCTTAGATCAGCACTTCACTCTTCAGTACAACAAACTTCAACCACTGGTTCATTCTGCAAGGCACCCACCTTTCTTTTGGTGCTAGTGAGGGACAAAATTGAAGTCTGAGTTCAGAAATTATGTAAATGTAATGATTAGCAGAAGAAATAGTCCTAGTAATTATGACAGTGCTGATAAGCAAATATAAGTTATATCAACTTATTAAACTTTACTGGGCTCTTAAGGCATTTAGAGGCATCTAGAGTTGGAAAGAGCTGTATTATTTCACAAACAAGATCAAAAGAAGCAATAGTTTAGGAAAAAAAAATCCTTTTTTATTTTAATAAACATTTCCCCCTTTTTATTTCTTCATTTGTTATTGAACAACACTGTTGTTGAGGTTACATTTTTCAAGGTGTGGTGCTTTTATATGCCTCAGAGATCCATTTCAGGGATCAAAGCTGTGGAAGATTTAATCTTACCATGACGGCTCTATCCCCGAATGCTCAAAATGGTTTCTAGATTATTATTATCAGTCAAATCATTAAAATTGCCAAAAAAACCATTAGTGCCAACTTACACATATTTAAATCTTGTGATCCTTCTTTGTAAACTAGTATCTCCATCACTGGCAATCCACTATTTGCCAATTTTTTTGCAGATACACTGCAAATTAACAGCATCTTCCAAGCAATAAGAGCTTCCAATATTTTATTGTGTCATCAGCTTTAGAGTGCATGCCATGTAATTTCCTCTGTTTTTATGTGAGGCCTGAATTTACTGTGGCCAGTTTTACTGCCAGAGGTGATTGCAAGTGCATTCATTTTCACTGCGCACTATATTCAGTGAACGTATAATCATCTTTTGGAACTGTTCTGCTCTAATTTCTCTCTTCCATTAGATATGAATGTTTAGCATAGTTTGTTCTTAGCTGTATTTGTGCGTTTTTCCCTATCCTCATTTTCACACATGGTATCATCTTTCCAATCTCTTAAATCACTTTGAATTATTGCTGTTTCTGTTCATGTTTGCATAATGTATTATATAATTTAATCTGTGAATTTTCAGATGATAACAAATTTATTCAGTTAGCAGCTGCAACATGGATTGAGGCTTTCTAAGAGACTGAACATAGGAAGAAATTCTGTAGTAGGAATCAGCATTGTTTCTCTAAGAGAAGATGCATAACAGTTCACATGATCTGAATCCAGCCAAGTGCGATCTAGTTTAGTTTAGGTAAGATATTATTGTAAAGCACATATCTCCAGGAAATACATATTTTAAATCATTACTTCTCAAGTCAATAATTTGCCTCTGGAACTGAGCAGGCTTTCTCTTTCAGTTGAAGGTCCAGAACTTGCTCACGATCTCATAGAAGTTCAGACACATTATCATTTTCCAAGGGTTTAAGTCAGCCACGTCAGCTAGAAACCTGCTCCTGTGCTGCAGGAATTGCAGCATCACCTTGAAAATTAAAATCAATCAATCAAACAAACAAACAAAAACAACAACAACAACAACAACAACAAAAAGCAAAACAAACAAAAACAACAAAACAAGCGTGATGAGACAGAAAATGAAACAAAACCAAAGAGTTCAGTGCTTTCCCAGCATCTCAGAAGATTTAGTAACTTATGAAAAGGAAAACATTCGGTTGATAAGTCGGCATCCTCTGCCCATCTTGTCTGTTTGCATTTTTTTCTACCCTTAATATTCTTTTGCTGTTTACTAATGATCTCTCTTTGGGCATGAAAAATGCCTGATGGGGAAGAAAACTAAAATATCAAGACAGGTCTATCCTGCACACCTATGTGGTCTCCTTTATAACAGGAGAATTGGCTCATAAGCCTCTTTTCAAGAGACAGGAAGTATGAAGAGAATCAAGAGAGAAAACTGATTGTAAAGGAAATCCTCTGGGGGAGGGAACAGGAAAATGCATGAAGCCTAAAAGATAGAAATTAAGTGATAAAAGGAAACACCAGGTAGAAAACCTTTGTCAGTACTGCTGGTCCTAAGAAAGAAGTTGAGCAGACTGCATTTGAGGAAGTAGTCTATCTGTACAAACAGAGTGTGACAAACTTGTTCCTCAATGTCTGGCAATAGAGCAACCCTTCTGTAACCTGAGAAGTCAAGGCTTTGAAGAGAAACTCATGAGTGTACAAAAGTAATCAGAAAAGTAAGGCTGAAAAAGAAGTGCAATAATCTGGTGTGCTTAGAATTAACACACGTCCTTCCCTCCATGAATGCTCTCAGTCAAGGCACTGCCACTGTGGATGCAGCTGAAGGGTAAGAAGGAACAGGAGGCAAACTGAAGAACAAGGAGATGAGGTGTCCTTGCAGGGAGAGGATGTGCCACAGAAGCAGCTGCAGCCCAGGTTTAAAGCCTGGTTAAAATCAAAGGTGCCAAATCAGCACATAGGGTAGGCTGTGCTGCCGGCCCAACATGCTGTGACTTTGCAGCCTTTGAGATGGTATTTTACTAGAGAACTGCAATGGACTTGAGCTGAGAAAAGCTCGTAGGGAGACTTAAAAAAGGCCGCAGTTTTGGGAAAGCCATGTGTTTGACACGTGGAGCCGCACACAGCATGCCACGCCAAGATGGATGGGCACGTGTCCTTCCCGCGGATACAGGGGACCAGAGCAGGACAGGCAATGTCTGGCCAGGACAGCCAGCCCTGCCACAGCTTCCTCACTGGGGCCCTGCTGCGCTG
The DNA here is from genome assembly GCF_019232065.1 of Centrocercus urophasianus. Lineage (NCBI taxonomy): Eukaryota > Metazoa > Chordata > Aves > Galliformes > Phasianidae > Centrocercus > Centrocercus urophasianus. The sequence continues at coordinate 29,756,392 of NW_024884586.1, read as the reverse complement.
CGCACAGACTCTCCCTGCAAGGATCGCGGCTGCAGTCGGCAGCCATGAAACTCCGCACTCCCCTAGAACCGCATCCACGGCCGCAGCACCAGCTTCCGCACCAAGGCCCGCGATTGGCTGCTGCTCCCGTCCATCATCGCGTGGGGGCGGCCCGCGGTCACGGCCGCACGAGCCGTTCGTCATCGCTGAGCGACGCAGGGCACGTCGCTGGCGGCTGCGGCCGGGGCTGCTGTCATGGCGGCGGCGCCCGGCCTGCCGGAGCTCGGCGACGGCTCTTCGGAGTCCGGGGCCGAGCTGGCGGCCTCGGAGGTGGCGAGCAGCGCCCTGCGCTCCCTGGCCGGGTTGGCGGGGAAGGTGAGTGCGCGGCGGGCGGAGCGGAGGCCCAAGGCCGGGCCGGCTGTGGGCCCGCTCCTGCCGTGCTCGCCCCTTTGGGCGGGCATCTCTGCTTCTCCCTGTCCGCGGGAGTCTTCGGGGATGGGCTTAAAGTATAGGGAGGAAAGGAGCCCACAGTAAGTACGGGAGGCTGTCACGCCTGCAGGTGATGACAGGAGCGGTGGAGTTGTGTGCTCAGAAGTGGCGTTGCTCTTAGGCTGAAACACCTGTTTAGGGATTTAGTGGTGATGAATTATGTAGCAGATAGCGCGGCTGTGGTGGGAGGCCCTTATCAAGAGAAGCTTCCAGCAGCAACTTAATCATTGCCGTAAATAATTTACAAGTTAACTCGTCTTCCTTTGTGGAAGCGCAGGTGTCATTCTGTGGAGGCAATAGAGGTGCAGTCGCACTTCTGCAGTTAGGCAGCAGTGTATAGTCTGGGGTCAGGCGGTGAACTGGTGTCCTGGGGAGGTAATACAGTTGATATTAGAGTTGCTGCATGCCCTCAGGTGGGTTGCAGTAAGTATGGAGCAGAATAAAGGTCTTTGGAAGCACTGGTGTTTGGAGCGTGTTCTTTCTGTGACATCTTAAAGCTGTTTCACTGTGTGCTGTACCATGGGTAGGTTGCGGTTTGGTTATGCTGTCTTAGCTGATGAGATTCTTCTAATTGCTCAGTCAAGGTCATTTCCAGCTGTCGAGTTACGTTCTTACCTGCCAGCACTTCTGGTAGACTGATGGTGTTTTAGCAGCTTATCCACTTCAGATATCTATCTTGCACTTTAGACTGATGCTTCTGGTCCCCTTCTCCCTTGAGAATGACCAAGATGAGATGGTTCAATATTTGAACCAGGTCTTCATCTATCACAATTTGCGATCTGTCATAGCAACTTAAGCTACATTTATGCTACCAAGTTGCACTGGAAATAGGAAAAAAAAAAAAAAATTATATATATTTACTGGAGCAATGACTTGCAACACAGTGATTAGGAGGACATCTGGACATAACAACTATTGGAACCAATATGGCAGATCTTGGAACGTTCTTTAAGTCTCAAGGGATAATTTGTGTAGTTCATAAAAATAATTTCAAAGAGCTGAAATAACTTTTGTTTCTGCAACTTGCTGTTGAATAGACTCAAGACCTCTAAATCCACGAAGGTTTTGAGGTTGTCAAATTATATAATTTATAATCCTTCTTTTTACAGTTCTTATAGGATGTAACAGAAAAACAGGTGTGCAGTTTTTGAAACATGTTTGGTTGCAGAAGGAATTTGTCCTTTACTTAACAGTGTGTGTAAGTTTATCCCTTGCCTCTAGATTCTAAGTCAGAAGGTATTGTTTTTGCACATTGCAGCATACCATTGTATGATACAAATGTGCACATCAACTGATTCATTTCAGAAAAGGGGGCTTAGTAGGCCATTACAGTAGGACACGTATTTTGTCTCTTATGGCAGTGTACCTCTTTTGTCCTGTCAGTACTCTTTAGTGTAGCATGTATTACTCTCAAAACTTTGGGAAGAAATACTTGCTTCACATAGTGCCCTTTAGATGATTACACAAGCGGAGACATTTTACTTGTAAGGTGAAGTTTTATTCTACTAAATTCTTAATATGTTCTTATGTTTCTGAGGTTCCATAACAATTATTTACTAAAACATTATTTTCCTTGCCTCTTATGTAGATTAAGTACTAAGTAAGAATAATAATGTTTGTGAAAATTAACTAAAATACATTATGTATCTAACTAGATAAAAAACATGATTCAGTTGTTATTTTGTAGTGCATTGGAAAACAATGCAAATCTATTTGTAGTTCCCCTAGGTGTTTATTTTTTTGTCTCTGAGGGTCAGTAGTCTTCCATGTCTTTTACTATGTAACTGATCTGTAATCTAACACTGGATTTAACAAGGCCATCCTTTGACTAAAGAATGAGGGTTCAGGCTTGTCCTTCTTTACATGTGATGTTATAGTATTGCTTGGTTCCAAAACTGATGTAGAGCAACCTCAGGTTCCACTGCTTTGCCTTCAGTGTAATGAAAGCATTCTTGATTTTTATTTCTGTTTCATAATATGCAGTGCTATGAAACAAGTACACGTGCATTTTGTGTTCATAATATTTGATGTTGTTGGAAGACACTGACTTTTTAGACCATGTGTTCAAGGTCAATCTTATCATCGAAGTGGTACTTTTTGTTTTTAATTTATTTTTTTAATGTGATAGGAATGAGATGTAGGTGTACAAATTTGCTCATGACTTAGAATTCTGCATCTGAAACAGAGCACCTGTAGGTCCTGTTCATTTTAAATCATTTTTTTATCTGTATTTATAATTTGGGAGATTGCTTGGGGATATTTGGTTGGAAAACAACCTCACTGGCTTGTGAAAATGAAAGTTTTTGTCCCTTCAGGTTCTTCTCAGAAAAGCTTTAGTGTAACAAATACGACAAAGAGCTATGTGGAAGTACATAATTAATTAGTGATTATTAACAATCAGTTTTGTATTAAAAAGTTAACTGAATTGTTAGTTCGTAGAAGGTACATCATTCCTATAAATGTAACTTCAGGTTCCCTATGTGTGTTTCTCTTCATTGTTTTGGGAGTTAAGTGCTGCCATTTCTCAGCAAAGACAATAGGATATGGCAATTGCTATTTGTTTTGAATGCTCATGAAGGGAAATAGGGATTTTGAAGTGCCTTGGCAGTGATGCTCTGTAGTTCAGAGTTTGTTTAACTGGAAGATTTTGTAAAGACTTTAACAGTATTCTTTTTGATATAAAGCCTGCTTTGAATTAACAAGTACAGATGGCACAGTATCAAGACTCTGGTCATACAGCCTTGCACATTTAATTCACACACACATGTATGTACAGGAGAATGCCATTCTGGGTGGGTGTTTCTTCTTGCTGCTGGTTCTATTATCTGTTAAAGGAAATATTTGTGTGATTAGCATGAGCAGTATGCTCAAGTACAGTGGTTAACTGCATAGAGAATATACCAAAGTTCAAATTAATACAGTGAAAGTGTGTTTAGATAGTTAGAATTTTCTAAATTTTGAACATATTCTCCTAATACTAGCTTACTTTGAAAGTAACACCTATTTGAATTGTAATTAATGTCAAACCTATTCTGTATCCCCACATAAAGGTGGGATCTGCATGAGATTGAGTGGAATTGTTGTCCTGTAGGTTTCCTGTGTGCTTTTTTGACATTAACATGGCATAATGTACTGTTCTTTTTGCGGTGTGTGTCCTTCCCTGTGGAAGCTTAACCTTGGAGATGATGTCGTGAAAGTTGTAATCGACTGGAGCAAGCTTCAGAGCACATCAGCACTTCAGCCAACATTGCTCTTTAGTGCACTTCAGCAGCATATTTTATGTTTGCAGGTAAATATTTCATTGGGCACCTTCAACTTGACTAAAGTGGTCAACAACTGAATGTAGCCACACTACTAGACTGAAAAATTGTAGTTGTTTGATCTTACTGCTGTGTTCAGCAAAAATGGGTTCACGAGTATTATACACTTGAAATCCTGGTATGCTTCATAGGTACCTGCACTTACAGATTTTTCGTATTAATGGTGGGAATAGCCACTGTAGGTGAGCAGGCTGCATAAATGCAGCCTCATTGATTTCTAGACTTGCATTGTAAATGTGATACATTTCCATCTATGGTGGGTTATAATTAAGCAATAAGACACGGCAGGTGTGTGTCATGCTATGATAATGATTCCATGCGTTGGGTGAGTTTTGAGGCTCATGGAGTGCTTTCAGTGGTTCAAGAAGTGGCATTATCCCAGCATGACACATCCTGGAGTGTCTTACTGCAATTAAATATATTTTCAGCGTCGGTTTTTTGTTTTTTTCTAAAGAGTAATTTCTTTGACATTAATGTCTCATCCTGCCAAGTAGCCAGTCACTATTGCTGTCATTTCTTTTAGCTATGTGAAACTTTCCAACCCTGTCAAAAGTAGCTATAATTTAGTTCCATGGTGGTATCAGCTGGTATCTGAATAGAGTTCTGACTTTGATAGCTGATATGTAAAAGATGGGAATTTGAATATCCATTTTCCCTTCAGCTAGTCAACAATTATTTCAAGAGTGCAGTTCTGAGAGAGTGAAAAATAAATAAAATTTCTGTATTTGCTTGTCTACAGGTATAGAAAAATCCCTGTGTGTTTCCCAGATAAGCAAAATCTTTCTCAGAATAAATACAAAGAGAGAACAAGCCAGATATAAGCAAGAAAAAACTACTTGTGGTGTTCCTTCAGTTCAGTGGAGGAATTTCATGAAAAGGCTTGCAAAAATCAGGTGGTATTTAAAAGAAATAAATCTGAATTTCTGGAGGGAAAACAGAGAAGTAAATTTAGATTGGATGAAACTGGTAAAAACAAAAATGATGACGTGTGGCTTATATATAGATGTATGTACACCAAGGTTTTGCTTTTATTTTGCTGCTACAAATGTTATTGCGCCATTCTGTCATTTAATTTCATGACCTAAGTAGATAATCAGCCATGTCAAGAAAAGCATGTGTTGTGGATAATACCTATATATTTCATATCTGTGTTCTCTCATTCACTTGGGCAACTGCAGTTTCAAGTGGAGAAGGTAGTGCTCTGGTGATAAAGTAAAGGCTGTACAGTGTGAAAGCACTGGCTTTCGTGTTAAGAAGGAAGGGTACTGAGCCTTACAGTTCTGAGTAGGCATTTGAGTGACATGGTTGTTAAGTGGCACTGATGCCAATGATTGAAGCTTTTGATTTAGCTGCTAACACAAGAGTAACAGATTTTTCTCAGAAATTTGGGAGTTTTCCTGTACAAATATCTGAAAGACACAGGTCAGAAAGGACCAAAGTCATAGCATGTGCACTGTTTGGAATGACAGATTTTTATTTTTTTTTAATTACCATCCTCTGTTAGAAGCAAATGTTGCATTTCCTAAAATAATTTAAATCAGTCTTTCTTAGAACTTTTAGTAATACTTGGCCTTTTTTGTTTGTTCCCCCCCTCCCTCCCTTCCCCTTTAACCCTAATGTACTGTTTTCTTCGTTCAGCCTCTTTTAGAAAAGCTCCAGTCATTGATTAAAGAGGAAAGTGTAGGTCACGCTGAACCTGCAGGTAAAACAGAAGACCAAAGTTGTGAAACAAGTTTAAATGTTTATGATAATAACTCTCAGACTGAAGAGAAGTATGCAAGTTATGACTTGGGAGATCTGAAGGATGCTCATTCTAATTTTGATCCAGAGGTGGTCCAAATAAAAGCTGGAAAAGCAGAAGTAAGTGATTTCCCTAAATTAGAAAAAAGAAAGGTCTTTTTCTTTCTGAATTTTACATTTAAAGAATGAAATAGATATATCCCATCATGTTTGTTACCTACAGATTGACAGGCGGATATCAGCCTTCATCAAGAGGAAACAAGCTGAGATCAATGAAAATAATGTCAGGGAGTTTTGCAATGTTATTGATTGTAATCAAGGTAACTGGCTAGCCAGACTTTAATCTTCATAGCAATTTAAGTTTATTGGTTTTTTTCTTTTTAATTAAAAAAAAAAAAAGTCTTTTTCAAAGGCACTATTTTATATGTAAAATACAACTTTATTTTAAGAGTAACTTTAAAAAAAAAAAAGTTAAGAATATGCACGTGCTCTGCAGATGTTGCCAGACATAATAAGGAAAAAAAAAAAAAAAAAAAAAAAGGAAATGCTTAATGGATTCTGCAGGAAAGCTTACAGCTCTTACTGCGACCAGATGACTTCTGTAGCTGTTGTTCTCAATGTTTTAGCTAGATATTCCTTCCAAAGTTAACAGAACTGCAATTCATGTATGTCTTGAGAATTGCATATTTCAAATTGAAGTTAATACTGTCTGAATTACAAAGAAATACATCTGTAGTCAATTTTAATTATGAACTACTTAGAATTGCTATTTTATTTCAAAATAACTCACGCTATTGCTATTTTTAATATACCACCTGGCACAACTGACTATTTCCGTAAGCAGTCTTAAATCTATCTGGTGGACTGGATCCCACTTGCACAATTAGTGCCTATGTAACCAGCAAAGACACTTTTATATACAGAAGTAGTGAAAGAGACATAGATTTTGCAGTGTAACTATGAACCCCCATGTGTGTTGTCTCTGTGAAGTACTTCATACTGTTAGAGATCAAAGCTTATTTTTCCATAAGTTTCACAGAGAATCTATGTAGAAGACACTAGCTGGCAAAATACTGCTTCATAAAATTTAAGTTACTGTCATTTCTTCAGTAACTTAAAGTCTTTCTTTTTGCTCAGCCATAATAAAATACTTGTAGAGCTTTGGTGTATTTATATTTAAATAGAAACATTAGAGTAAACTGAATTGGCTTGGACTGACAGGTTTTATGTCTAAGCAAATTAAAGCAGCCACAGGAATCAGAGTAAATGCAGGAAGGTGAAAAAAGGATGCTGATCAGTAAACCAGACCAGGTTAAAAATAGGGGAAAAAAAAAAAAAAAAAAAAAGCAGTTTTAAGAAAGGAAATAGAAGTAAAACAGCACTGGTGTGCAAGGAAGAAACTTCTGTACAGGAAGAAATAAATGACAGAACAACACAATGAAAAATAAAAATTAAAAAAAGAAATAGATTAGAAGAAATTGATCCTGATCCAGTAACCTTGTGTGTGTGTGCCTGTGTTTATGGAGGTGACTTAGCCAGGTAAAACCAATCAGTCCGTGCAAGTGCATGAAATTAGGTATGAGCATGTTTTCATAGGATGAATAATTTCTGATGCTTTTGTTGTTTGAAAAACTTTAATTAGATCAGATTGGCTTAAAAACTGGTTAGAATATTTTAAATTGTAAATACATAATTAGGGCCTCACTCTTGTTTTGTTTTGTTTTGTTTTTGTTTGTTATCACTATTTATTTAGAAAATAGCTGTGCCAGAACAGATGCTATTTTCACACCCTATCCTGGATTTAAAAGCCATATAAAGGGTAAGCAACTCTTTTAATGTCCATTTATTAAGAAAGTCAAGATAAAGCAGTACTCACAAATTTTGGCTTTGACTCTTTTTACAGAGTTCTTAGAAGTGGAAACTTAACAAATTGATTTATGACTCTAACAAATACTTTAAATCTTCTCTTACCTCTTCAAGTTTTGTTTTTTTTTTTTTAATCCCACAATTTTGTCAGTAGGCTGTTGGTTATACCCTGAATACCAAATCCTTTGATGAGTAGCCTACTGTCATTGCCTGAAAGCAAAAATGAAAAACATAAAGCAGGACAGAGAAACTGAGCAATTCTTAGCTTTTCTTCTAAGGTAAGGCCATCAGTCCAGTTAAGGAATTGATTAATTTAAAACAGAAGATAATTTTATTTAATCTCAATGTAGTTTCATCAAATTAGAAAATAATCCAGAGGCACAGTGGAAGTTTTAAGAGAGACATCGGAATTTGAGGAACAAAGTTACCACTGCACTATTTTTTGCAAAGGATTGAATGGTGTAGAAGTTATTGTACAGCAAATATCATGTATGAAAGGTTGCTTGAACACAGACTACTCTGTGATTAAAACAGTCAAAATCCAAGAATGGAAGTAACCTTTTGTTCCATTTTTAAAGAAACTGCTCTGAAGCACAATGCTGGTTGTAAGCATTAAGGGGTCTGGTCAGTTGAGGCAGAGGGAGAAGTAAATTTGAGTCAAGAATAATATTTGACTATAAACCTTCTTCAGCAGTTACTTTTTAAAATTCCAGCACTAATTTTTAACTTGAATTGTAGCTTTGTGTGGGGAAAAAAAGGTTACACTTCAAGTAACTGAAACCTGAACAGTATCTGAAAGTTTAATGACACAGAGAAAAGAACTGGGAAGCAAGAATGTAACTTGGCCATTCCAACCTACAGTATGTGGTGTCAGTGTGCTGCAGTGTTTGTAGTCACCAGTGTAGTCTTTAATTCTGTAGTACCCTGCAGCAGTCCTATTTGAAGGGACGTGAGAGGTTACCCCAATTAAAGAGAAGTGACCAAAGTCTTTTGATGAAGATGCAGTTCAACGGGGGCGAAAGATGAAGCAGGTGAACATTCAGTAAGGCTGCTAGCTGGGTAACAAAAATTGGGGAGAACTTCCTGAGATTTATAGTCGTTCTTGTAATTGTGTCTTCCCTTGTAATTGTGTCTTCCAATGTATTTATGGTTCTTCTTGTAATATTAGGTCTCCCTCTTCTTTGCATTCACAACAGCTCATACATGCAGCTCCTATCAGATATCTATTTTTCTGTTGTTTATCTGCAGCTGATGATATGAATGTGATTATTTTTTCTTCCTTCGTAAATGTAGGGTGCTAGGTTTTTATTTACTTTGGTTACTGATATATTTAAAAATAAGGACTTACACTGAACTTTTGATCTCAGTGTTTGTGAGACCCTTCAAATACAAGATTAGTGAAATAGATTCAACACACAGCTTTTCAGGTTTTAGTAATGTTAATTATTTAATGCTTTTTTTTTTTAAATTACACTTACCGATATGTTTCATGTGCATGTGTGTTAAATTTGTGTTCTCTTTACTTAGTTTCTAGGGTAGTAAATACATATGGGCCTCAGACTAGATCTGAAGGAACACATGGGTCCAACCATAAAGCTGGTGTACCTGTTCGTGATTGTGGAAACCAAGCTGTTGAGGAGAGATTGCAGAACATTGAGGCACACTTACGGTTACAAACAGGTTTGTACCATGTTGAAGTTTTGAAATAGATGTGCGAGTTTGTGCTACAGTTATCATTCCTGTAGTAAAACTGGGCAAGTCAGTAAGTGCTGTGACAGTAAAAACAGTAGGCTACATACATTAAAGAGTTCTGTCACTCAAGTACTGTAGTCTTAATATTTTGGACCATATGCCCAAAATGAAATCTAAATTTGTGCCCAAATTAGGATGCTGAGTTGATAAATACGCATGTCCTGGTCAGGTCTAGGTTGTCATTCTAATTGGAATACCCAGCAGTTGTGATAAACTGTGATTTTGTAGAATACTACTTAGCATACATTATGTGCATTGTAAGGGTGATTTTTTTTTTGCTCACTTCCAGTCTTATGTGGGAAAGCAAGCCCAAGCTGCTTTAGTACAGCTGCCAACAGCAAGTGGCAGGTTGATGGGTTTGTTTGTTTGTTTTTAATGGTCTGTTATTCCATTCACTACACACATTTCCCACCTCTGTTTCTCCCATTTGTGACCAGGTAAGTGTTGTTCTTTGTCAAGCACAACTTATGCCTGTCCTTCAGTCTTGATACTCTGTAGGTAGGCTCCCTTAAAGACAGTCTTGCATAGCAGTGCTGAATTTGTGTATTGTTTGCCATCCAGTGTGCTTCCTCTTGCTGTCAATTCTTAAGAGGTAACATTTGGTGTTTGACTGTATTTTAAGAGTGATTATTTTTTGTTACAGGGACATTTTCAGATATATACTCAACTTTGTGTATGAAGTTGTCTATTGCCTTCACAGATTACAGTGGCTTATCAACCAGATTTTACTGTGATTTATATTAATTGCCCTTCCCTTTCATTTTCCCTCCAGCTTGTTAACTTTCAGGTGATGGTTGCTAGCTGGACTCAAAGAATGAAAAGCTTGCCACCTATAATTTAAAATGTCATTTAAGTGTTTTTCCTGATGTTTCTCTGTTTGTATCGGTGTACTTAGGTGGTCCTGTACCAAGAGACATTTATCAGAGAATTAAGAAGCTTGAAGATAAAATTCTTGAGCTGGAAGGACTGTCTCCTGAATACTTTCAATCTATAGTAAGAATTTTTTCTCAACTTGTATAAACTTAAGTAATTGTTTGATGTACAAAAATGAAATAGGTGAGAGTGCATTTGGGAGGAAAGAAAGCGATGGTGGCAAGATTAGTATTGTGGACTAATTGCCTTTTTTTTCTCCCAGAGATTTGCATAAACACTTGTGTGGATACAGGAAAATCTTAAAAATATTGGGAGTCTCAAGAGCTGGATATTGATCTTTGTTTTTACTGAAGGAAGCTCCAGTTAAATTGCTGGTAAACATGTTAGCTGCCAAGCACAGAGAAGCTTTGACAGCTTCTGACTGCTCTCCTGTAGTTTTTTTCATGATCTAAAGTACACTTAATATAAAAAGATTTATTTAATCTTTGGAATGGCAGTTAGTGTTCTTTCTGTACTTTTAAGACACTTGTCAACATTGTTATAGACTCTGTAGATTTCAGAATTACCTGCAGTAACAGCCTCTGTCAGAGTAACATTAAGTCTGTTTTGATTATGTCTTTTCTTTAGAGCTGTTCTGGCAAGAGGAGAAAGGTTCAACCTCCTCATGTAAGTGTTATTAATTTTTACTTACTTTCAGTTTAGAATGTTTTGAGAAAGAGAAGTAAACAAAAGTTCAACCAAGCAAATATCTGACTTCTCAAAAATAGCTGTATCAGTATGGGTAATTTGCTGCCAAAGAAAGGCAAGAAAGAAAGGAGAAAGTTTAATAATATGTCAAAATGAAATGAGTCTTCTATAAGTTTGTACTAGATTGGGTGTATTAGTGTTTTCACTGGTTAAAAACTAATAAATTAACTCTGTGATAGATACTAACTAGGCTGGAAATAACAAGCAGTTTGTAAATTCTGTTCAGCTTCTTTGTAACATCTTCTGATTTGTTTGTTTTTTTAATTATTTTATTAGTTTATGAAGCGATGATAAAAATGGAGATGGTAGACTCAGAAAGAGTTCTGGAGAAAAACCTGACTTTATAGAGGATATAAGCTTAAGTCAGTGAGAACTGCTGTTTTTGCAACACTGTCACATCAGATACTAGACTAATACATGATCAAATTTCTCCTTAATCTAAGGGAGACCAGAGCTGGCACACAGTCTGCCACTCATCATCACACTTGAAGACAGGTGACCGAGAGAGCACTTAGAAAGGGATGTGGGCCATATAAGCCTTGAGGAACTAAGCGTATTCACACACACACAAGAGCTTTAATGTGTGTAGGGGAACTGTTAGGTAATGGCTTAAACTGGTGAAAGAGCATGGCTGGCCTAGGAATCACAGGCAATGTTTGCACTTTTGCTTCCTGTGTGACCAGAAGGGGTGGACCCAGGATGAAGCCACCCTGGGCTCTTACAAGGGCCAGCCTCTGAAGGGAGAGCTTCTCTTGGACCTAAGGCTGCTTCCTGAGGAGTACTGAGTAGTCAGAGAGCCTCTTCACCAGTTGAATGAGTTCAACTCTTCTTTCTGTGCATGTCTGTTGGACTACTTGCATATACTTTGCCTGGTATTGCCAACAATCTGTCAGAAGCAATTTTGCTTCATGAGCAGAACAGTGTGAAAAATCTTTATAAAATGAGAAATGACTACTTGTTCTTATTTAAGAAGATGAAAAAAGAAAAAACAACTGTCAGGTTGTTCAGAGGAGGTTGATGCTAGACAGTAAGATAAAAACCCTTCAGTTGTAAAGCTGAGCTCTGTGAGCCTCAAGGTAGTCTTGTCCAGTTTTACCATCAAAAGATTTTTGTGTCACTTTCTTTTGTCATCAGAGTAAACAAGCATCTAATGAAAGTAGCATGAATATGTTGATATATGATCGATACTGTAAGTTTTTTCTAACTTTACATTCTTCCCTGTCGAGATTAAATTGTCACAGATGAGTCAGACAATTCTGCAAAATTTCTTTTGTCATCAGGTGCAATATGAAATGATCACCAGTATCTAGTACAGGGCACTCTTCTAGCAGTTAGAAGATGTAAATACGGTTTTTATTTTGATCTTCTAGCAGAACTATTCGTTGGCGGAACTTGATGAAAAGATCAATGCTATAAAACAAGCACTACTGAGGAAAACAAAGGAAAGCAAGTCCAGGGAAGCTGAGCAACTTCTTGGATAATTAAGAAGTCTTCAGAATCTCATCGTGTTTCATACCTAGTCAAGCCATAGACCAAGTGGTGTTCATAAAAAATGACTTCAGCAGTGAAAATAAAGCATGCGTGTATAAGCTCCTTTTGGATATTTTTGAAAGCTTGCTTTCTGAAGAACTCATTTAAAAACATTCTTATGAAAGAAATAGTTACTTTAAAATGAAGAATGCTTTAGAAAATAGCATTCTAATAATTCACTCCCTTCTGTTATAAAGGAGGATTGCAGTATTGTTGTTACGAGGAAGGTCTTATCCGTCATACGAAAGCCACATCTCATATGTACTTCTTGATAATCAAGTATTCAGAAGGGGCTATCTTTTAATATTTTTCATGTAAGTAAGTAGTTTGCATAGATTGTGAAACAAAATGAAATATGTTCTCATAACTGTCATAGTAGAAAATAAAAAAAGATATTACAAAAGCTGCAGCATGTGTAGTTATTACATATTTTCTGTTTGTCGTTGTTTTCACAGCCATTGAAAATTACTTTTTTCTGTATTTCAAAGAAGGGTGGTTACAAAAATCCTGCATTTGTAAATAGAGACAGATACCTGTTCTTCACTTCCTGTGTCCTAAAAGAATGCAAACTTCCCATCTGTTAGAAGGGGAATGAAGTATTTAAAAACCATTCAAGGGGAGTTGGTAGGAGGCACCAGCTTCCCTTCCTTCCATAAGCATGCTTATATCAGTGCAAAAGCATAGATGCTAGGCAGATAATTTATAGTAAAAATCAGATCTTTATAATCACACTTCAGCATGTAGGCATTTATTTTTTAATCAAATTATTTTCTACTTATGTCAGTTCTCTTTTAGTTTTTTGTTTGTTTGGTTGTTTTTTTTGTCTTTATTCTACTTCAGAAGAGAAATGACTGATACGGATGTCGTCATAGGGGAAGCATACTGTTGACTGCTCAACTTAGAGTGGTTCTACTACTGACATCTCTTGATCAGTGGCTGTGAGAGGTGTTAAGAGTAATAGTGGCTGGACACACTATTTCCTTTGAACAGAAGCCTTTTCTGTAGCAGCATCTGTTATAGCAAGTGCACATAATGCTTCTGTGTAAAAGAACCAGCAGATGTGGGAAATGAAAATTTGCCTCAGATTTGGTCTTAGCTCTAGGCAAGAGGATACAAAGACTGCTCTGCAAGTAATGCCTCCTGTTTTATTATGCTGACCTTCGACAACCAAGTCAGATGTTGGTGATATGGCAGTAGAGGTTGAACCTTCCCACCAATATTCCATTACTTTTTGTTGCCACGTGACAGATGGCAGCAGAGTGGCAGTCTGACAAAATGGTGTCTGACTTGGAAGTGCAGCTGAAGCAAAGATGTGCAACTGAATTCCTCCTTGTTTAAAAAATTGCATCCATTGATATTCATCAGCACTTGCTGTACACTTATGAATACCCAACAGTGGATATGAGTACAGTGATGTGGTGGGTGGTATGTTGCAGCTGTGGAGACCCAGTGTGAAAGACAAGCCTCAGTCCAGAGAGCCATGCACAGTTGTCACACGATGAAATGAAGAGCCTCTCTATTAGCTCACCTGTATAAATTGGCTGCTGGTGCTGACTGTTGAAAAATAGCATATGGTAGCTGAGAATTTGCTCTATCAAAATGTGGTATTGCACCCTTTATCCCTGTTGTGATTTCCATGCAAATAATAGGAGGCATTGCTTGCAGAGCAGCCCACACAGAGTGCTAGTTACCTGTTCAGATCCTTAACATCAACCCACGAAGATAGACCTGTCTGTGTGTAGAACCATTGCTCAGATTGTATGCTATATAGCAGTAGAGCGTAAGACACAGGTTACTTTTTCACACAGTATTGCCATTGCTTTAAGTCCTAGCAGCTCATATTATGAGGGATATTGTGGTGAAGAAGCAAATTGTACAACAAGCAGTTAAGTTTAATGTGCTTCCTACAGTACATACGTACTATATCTGAAGATGAAGAATTTCAGGAAAAGCATAATAGAGATAACTAGGCCTGACACAGTGCACATCTCATGGTAATACTTTAAATATAACTTCTACATCCCAGCAATAAAGGGTGACAGGGAGCATAATTGCAAGGATTATAAAAAGTAGCGTCTTTATTCACAGCAGCATAATTCAACCCCTTCAGGCACATATTGCTTATGTCTACTGTATTTCTACTATGTAGTTTTCTCTGGTAAATTAGAACACGGCCCAAGAGGAAACTAACCTGGGGCAAGACTTACCTGTGTTAAATTTTTAGCTCACAAGTTACATTAAAGCAAGTAAGCACATGTGTATTTTATATGTATACATACATAATGGGGAGGAACTTCAATCTTCTTTCTGCTTACAAAAAGATTGCATTAGCAATTTTGAAGTGGCTTTTTCTATAGTGAATTGCCCTGCTACTTAAAAGATCCCTTGTCATGGGATTCTCCTCCTCTTTCTCAGGAAGGCAGCAACATAGCAGTTAAGGGTTAAAAGCATAATGAAGATGCATTATAACAAAACAGTATATAGAGAAGCAGTAGCAGAACTACTCTGGATGGCAATTTATTAGCCCTATATACTTTGCCAAATAAATGGTATAGATGCACTTAAACTGTTGAGGTATTCATTTTGCTTTGTTAGTAGACTTTTCCCATCCTTTGGCTTTAAGTTAACTTCTTGTGCAGCTAATGCCAACGTGCATGTCCTTTAGAAATTCATTAGAAGGATGTTCTCTGTTCTCAGTTGCATATTAGAAGTAGTTGAAGAATTTGGAGGGCTTCCAAGCTGTTGGAAGTTTCCCTTTCTCTGCTATGTGTATATCAATTTTGTGTGCATCACAGAATGGCCCAGGTTGGAAGGGACCTCAAGGATCATGAATCTCCAATGCCCCTGCCACATGCAGGGCCACCAACCTCCCCATTTAATACTAGACCAGGCTGCCCAGGGCCCCACCCAGCCTGGCCTTGAACACCTCCAGGGACAGAGCATTCACAACCTCTCTGGGCAGCTGCTCCAGCACCCTACCACTCATAGTAAAGAGCTTCTCCCTGATATCCAACCTAAATCTTCCTCAACTTAAAAACACTTCCCCTTGTCCTGCTTTTTTCTGCCCTTTCAAAGGGTTGGCTCCCCTCCCTCCCTAAAGGCTCCCTTTAGGTACTGAAAGGCTGCAACGAGGTCACCCCACAGCCTTCTTTTCTCCAGGCTGAAAAAGCACAGCTCCCTCAGCCTGTCTTCATAGGGCGGGTGCTCCAGTCCCCTGATCATCTTCGTGGCTCCCCTCTGGACCTTCACCAACAGCTCCCTGTCTTTCTTGTACTGGAGTCTCCAGACCTGGACACAGTACTCCAGATGGGGCCTCACAAGAGCAGAGTAGAGGGAGACAATCACCTCCCTGTCCCTGCTGGCCACTTCTCTTCTAATGGAACCCAGATACCATTTGCTTTACATAGCTGATCATGTTTTCAAGGTGCGTGCTTTGAAGGGAATGCTTATAAATCTGTCACCACAAGATTTGAAATGATAGCTTGGCTTCCACTAGAAGAAGTCAAGGAAGTCTTGCATCCCAGCTGCATTACAGAAAAACTCAGAATGTCTTCTAGCTTTTGGTCACCTGGAAGCTGATCTAGAGCTCTTTCCAGGTTTCCTCCCCTACACAATTTCCCACATATCCTGTCCCGCACAGTTCACCTTAGTGAGGATTTCCAGTTAAAGAAAAAAAAAAAAAAACAAAAAAAACCATGAAAATAATTCTATAGCACGGTAAAACAGGCATTATTTGAGGACAGTGTCTAAGCACCACTTTTAAGCCCTCCCCCCCAAAAAAAAAAAAATTCTCTCTTTGGAATGCTTAACATTTCTGTTTAGCACCTTGCACAAGGGACATAGCGGAACACTGGATCGTGTGTTACTGTGCAGTTCTGCAATGTGTGCATGATTGGTTTCTTTGCTGCAAACTCCCCTGAGCAGGGAGTGATTCACCTCTAGGAGGCTAATTTCTTAGAGTTAAGTGTAAGATTTTAATAAATAAACCCAAAAGTGAAGTACCCTTTTGAACAGCCCTCATGTCAGCAGGTAATATCAGTAATTTAGGAAACTCAAACCATTCACCATTCCAGTACCAATCACAACAATACATTGGATGGATTTTTGCTTTTTAAAATACATAAGCTATCTCTTGTTTTAATTAAGGCTTTACAGTATTACTGAGTAATTTGAACCCCAGAATACTGGAGATATGTTATTTAAAGGAGAAGCAGTCAAATATACTTCCGATTGATTACAAGTAATTTGCAGCAACAAAAACAAACAAAAACATTTTCTACTGCAACACCATCCTCTCCTGGATGAGGATATGGAGAGAGGACTTTGAAGAGGGAAAAAGTCCCTACAAAAATTTCCTTACAGGTATTTTTCCCTTCCCTGTTAAAAATAAACATTTCTCCTCACCCTTCCTGTTAAGACTTTCTTCAGGCTTTGTAGCTTTGTCAGTCTCTGTCCTCTGATTTTAGTTGTGCATGAGCCCATGTACTCCTCTCACAATTGTTTGCTATCTCCAGGCGTGCCAGAAAGTAGCTGAAAAATCCATAGCCAGTCAACCTATCCAGAAATACTATCCATACACTGTCTTTGCTTCCAGCATTGCTTTAGCCCAGACAGCTGATTCTTATGGCTGGGAATAGGATTTGCTGTCCTGATAGAGAATCTATGCCACCCAAGAGCAGTGAGAGCAACTCAAGTGGTCTCCCAGGGATGACTTTTCTTGTCACTACTTGCTAGGATAAGTGGACTTTATTTCTCCTAACTTTAAGGGAGAGCTTAATGGAAGTCAGATGGGAGTATGTATTGTAGAAAGTCTGATGATGGAAAGAGAAATTAAAAAAGAACAACAACAAAATTAAAAAAAAAAAAAAAAAAACACATACTTAAACAACTACCTCTATCATATCTTCTAATGAAACTACGCCTTGCCACAGACAAAACACTTAGAAGTAACAAAGAAAAGAACAGGCATTGTTTAAAGCTATTATTTATAAATCACCTAAATTTTTAAAGGTTAATTAATGTAATTTATCCATTTAAATTATTAAAAAGGGTTATACACAAACAATAAATGCAATAGTTCAATCTATTTTATTTCCACAGTTGATTCATGCACATCTGTTTAGCTTTTTATGACCATCTAATTGATTTGTAGAATTCTGTCCAGTACAGATGGGCTACTGCTCATGACTATTTTCATACCATTTATATTATTGTTGCTTTGATTTTTATTCAAGGCCAAACAGAGGAGAACAGGAGTGCAATGTTCACCTAAACATAACAATGACATTAAATTTCTATTTGGCTCTGAGACAAGAATAGATTTGCAGAGACAATCCACTATGAATACAAATAAGTTGTTTATACCTAAGTATAATAAGAGTTCTTACTTAATTATGACCTATTTTACCAGTTCTACGCTATGCTCTCTTACTACTAAGTTTCGTAGCAACAGCCAGGCTAAATCAATTGTCACAGACTCATTTGACTGAAAACCAGGATTACACTCCTACTAGTGAGAGAATAAGATCCCTGTCTCTGTAGCCTGTTCTGTACCTGTGGTAAGCCTGCACATAAACCTACAAGGATGCCTCATGTAGCTGTACAGATATACACTATTGTAATGCTGTAATGCGACAACGTGATGGAAAGTACAGCAGAGTGGCACAATCCTAGGCTGCAGCAAACGAGAACAAGCCCAAATGCAGCAGCCATGAATGCAGAAGCAAAGGAAGAAAAACTGCTTACCTTTAGAAGGCAGGGATCTTTAATGAGATGTCCTCACCTCCAATGCCACCTCTTAAATGAGGCCTGGGAAGGGCTGCACCCTGGCTCCACCCCTTCTGGTCTCTCGGGTTCATTCAGAAGAAGCTCATTGTATGCAGCTGAGCTCCCCTGGGTTGGCTCTGCCTTCCCACTAGGTGCTCAATCACCATTTCAGGCTGTGACTTAGTATTTCCACTACAGCTATTTTGTATACAGTTCATGCATACAGGTTTTTGCATGCAATTGATACCCTCCCCTTTCTTTTGAATTGTCAGAATGATCAGGAGCTGCCTAGGTGTTCTCCACTGTACATTCCTCTTTCTTGTGGAAGCACATGACATGAGCAAGGATTCTACAAGCCAAGCCCTGCCCTGCAAAACTAGCTCATGCTGTGGTTTGCATTTGGGGGTCTTCTGGATGTATAAGGGAGAAGCTTGAATAAGCTGCATTTTAAGTGTCTTTAGACATAAGGGATTGTTTTTAACCATAGACCACATATTGTCCAACTCATTCAATGAATGAAGAAAGCATCCTTATTCACTCAGTAATCCCAATCCTGTAATAGGTAGTCAATAGTTCATGCATGTCAACAGCCAATACTAGTTAATCTGAAGAAAGCGCGTGAGTTTTTAAGGGCCACAGGCTTCTGTTGCCAAGAGGGTACAGTGAAGCAAGTTCAAATCCTGAGCCCTTTATTCAAGAAAGCTTTATGAAATTAAACAAGTTGCATGGGTAATTGGCTTGTGTATGTGCCAACTTCTCAGAATTTGTTGTCACCAAAGCAGCCAAATAAGGGAGCTCCTCACCACAGCTGGAAAGCCCATATGACAGAAGTATTTCTTACATTTTTGAATCAGAGGTTCTTCTTTAGAGAGGTCACTATCAAAACTAACCATTTTGTATGCCTCAAATAACAAAGGAGGAAAAACACTACAAAGCTGAGATGTTTTGGAACACTGAATCAACCAGAATTCTAAAAGGTGCTGAGACCAATTGCTTCTTACCTACAGACAGCAGGTGTTGATCCACCCTCACATTGAGTGAAGTATCAGTTCAAAACCTATACTCAGAGGAAGTGCTTCACTTCTGCTTTGATTTTACAGCAATAACACACAATGAGCAAATCATTCTGACCTGCGAATTCTGCTTTAATATAGATCTGTATGTGCAAATGTTATTGTACTGTCTTTTATCTATGTGAAAACATGCACCACATACATCTAGCCTAATTAATAGGTAAGCAAGCAGCAGAGAATGAGAAAAATTAGCACAGCAAAGGTGAAAGGGTATTTCAAATGTAATTTGAGAAAAGGCAGAGTCAACAAGAGACAAAATAAGCTTGTTCCAGATGGCAGAACAACAGAACATAAGATACTTAGCCAGCAGATGCAGCCACGATGATGGGGAAGAGACCAAAACGATGCAGGATAAACCAAAGGAGAACACCACGGTCCAGCTTCACATGATGCCACAGGCAAGCAGATGAAAACAAAGGAGCAGCAGTTTGATGAGGTAAACCAGTACTGGTTATAGGACTGTAGCAGCAGCTAGGCCATTGTTCACACAGATCAGATGTCTAAAGGGTATCTTGTCACTAAATACATAGCAAGCAATTTCCATGCAGGAAAGCACTATTCATCTGTGGGAACATCTCAGTTCAAAGGTGTTTCTGATGACTCAGGGTTCTACTTGCAGTAGCAGCAGGTCTCAGAAACAGCCTTTCTCTCAGTTAATACCAATACCAACCAGGATACAGGATTTTGAAGAACCTAAGGAAGGAATCAGCTTCATAATCTAGGCTTTACGGAGACCATTATGGTTACTTCTGTAACTATCGTAATTTAGTCAGTTACAAAACATTCATAAAATCTCTTCAGTCATTCAGATGCTGCTGCACAGGAACAGTGAATTTTGCCTCATTGCCTACTCCTGAAGAATAGATTTAGTACAGCATTAGAAAAATAGGTTTACCAGCTTTAACACACCAAAAACAAACATACACCTAAACAAAAACAAACATACCTTTATGCCTAGAGCCCCCTTCCATCATCCAACACCCCTCACCATACCCCAGCATACCCTCTGTGGCCACAGCTGCTGTGATTTATTTTAGTCACTCCCATGCATGACGATCCAGCTGTGTAGTCACAGCTACCACATCCGCTCATTCTCCCTTGCTGTGATTGCTGCTCTCATCTTTCCCTCTTTGGCCATGCTTTTGGTGGTCTTCCCATTATTTAGTGCTTTGACCATGTGAAAAAGTCTGGTGGTCTTTTGTTATGGTGACATAGATATCTCCATTTTACAGCAAGTTGCCTTGGTTTTGTGTATGGTTCTGCAGTCAAGGAGTAGCAGCAAAGGGAGCAGGAAAAAAAAACCCACAAAGAATTCCCTTAAATGAATACAAACTTTTAAATTCTGGAAGAAAAGATGTTTTTGTGTTTAGCGCTGTTGAGATTTAGCAGAGACAAATCCTGTTCCCAGCACACCCACAATTTACCAGTGAGTCTCTGTACAAGTTGTTTGACCTTTCCATGCTTCATCCTTCAGCTCCGTGTTGGTAAATGGGAATCACAAAGCTTTTCTGTCTCACAAGGTTGCTGTGATGATACATCAAGATGTGTTCAAGGATGTGTTTGGGTCCTTCAGCACTTAAAATTGTGCTACAACATCTAGCATTACCTAGAATAAGCAAGCATTCTAGTAGAACTGTGTTTTAATAATTCTGCAGAATGAAAAATGCCTAAGAGAAGCAAAAAAGAAAAAACTATATGCTTTTAATACCAGTGTTTATTTCTCTGAAATAATGTTTCCAAATTGAAAAGAATAAAGGAATGCAGAAAATATTGAGAAGTCATGAATCAATTTCAATCAATTTTAATTCCAGTATAAGAGGAAGTAATGCCACTTGTCAAAAACAAAGCAATCATTTCTGACAGCTAAATTTGCAAGACTTACTGCTGTCTGGAGAGAGGTAAAGCTAGATGCCTCTACCTCTGCATTAATTGACTTTCAGCACTATTTGATTTATTCTAATGAAGTTTCTCCATCTCCTGCAACTCCCACTTTCCTTACTTTCAAGAAGCATTTCCATTCAAAGAGATTTCTTTTATTTCTTTTATTTTCTCTAGAGTTTTAACTTAAAAAAAA
>NW_024884586.1:29671499-29735083 GCF_019232065.1 Centrocercus urophasianus | reverse complement strand
GGATTTCCAGATGAGATCCTTTCCCACTGGCAGCCAGCTCTTAAATAGGTCTAGGAAGGGTGGAGCCAAGCTCCAGCCCTTCCGGCAGCACAGGTGAATTGCCTTCACCTGTGCTCCTCTGGCTGACTCATGGCTCGCCTCAGGTGATCAATCAGAGGTTCAGGCTGTGACTCAGCAGTTTCCATACATTATGGAATTTTGGTTGACAGATGGCAGCAGCGGGGCAGACTGACAAAACTGCATCTGGCATGGGAGTGCATATGGAATACACACTGAATTCCTCCAGGAGGAAAAAATGGCACCCACAGCCATTCATCAGTGCCTGCTGAACATTTATGGGAAAGAACCAGTGGATGTGAGCACAGTGAGGCAGCAGGTGGTGCACTTCAGCAGAGGCAACAGCAAAAGTGGGTCACCTCCACTGGTGCAGATTTTTACGAGTATGGCATGCAGGCTCTTGTTCATCACTTGTGAAAATGCATAGCTAATGGTTATGACTAAGTCAAAAAACAGTGTTCTGTAGCTGTGCATTTTCTTTATCAAATAGTGTTATTGTGCTCTTTGTATTTGTTATCGTTTCCATGGAAATGCATAGAATTATAAATAGAATTACTTTCAGAGCAACCTACATGGATCCGCAATATTGGCTCAGTGGAGACATGATGACTTTGTTAAGGACGACTTGAAGCTCCCAGTCTGTTGCTGAGTGCCACTCAGAGTGGGGTGGGCAGCCAATCTCCTTAACAATGACCTGTGCTCCTTTAGTAGAGACATACAAGATATTGATGCATCCCTTTCCAAGAAAGAAGCACTCTTAAAACACAGCTAGCCAGCCCACAAGGAGCCAGGAAATTCCTTGCTTGTCCACATTCAGCATGGGGAAATCCCAAAGGTAATGGCAGTAGGAAAGCCTGAGAATTGAGCTGGAAATGCCAAAACTAAACAAAAAATAAAACTAAACAAAACCAACCAACCAACCAAACAATAACTCCTAATTCATTTAAAAATACTTAATTAATAATCCATTTAATTTCATTTTAAAACTCCATTCCTCTAGATTATACATCAGCAGAAGAAGATCCCAGTCAGTAAATTTAAAGATTTTAAGAGAAATTCAGTTACTCTATTCAAACAAGTGGATATAGATTTAGCTCTGCCTTTTGTACAGAATATGTTTTACACGTTTCTTCGTTCACAGGAGGAAAAATATCTTGATCCACCAATGTGCCCAACACTCGCGTAATTCCTTGCAGTGCAATAAAGGAGGTTCCAAAGACTCCGTGCATCATTAAAGACTCATAGGAGTGGGTCTACCCTTTGTTACACATGTTGAGACTGAGATCACTGTAACAAGGAACTTTTACAGCATTTAAAATACTGAGAAACAAGTATTTCATCTTAGATTTCACCTCCGATGTTCATAATTGCCAGTTAACTAATAGTTCCCTCCAAAGAGAGTCCACAAAGCAGAAGTATATTTTCAGACATTCAAGAGCCTGTCAATGTGACACCCAGTCTTCCAGGCAAATTCATTAGGCCAGAATTAAATACTTACTTTGAGGAAAATATAGGAAGAGAAACTTCATCCTTTGTCAACCACACTTTTGTTAACCTAGACTTTGCCACATTTGCAGCATGTCAAAACTGGTGCTTTCCTCAGCCATTGAGGCACCAAGAATGCATACTCATTGTTAATAAGTAGTTTCCGCTTGCATGTGACAAAACAGCTAGCTGGCTAGTCAGCCTCAGTCAGTGTCTATTTATGGCAAAATGTCAAAAAAGAATGTCCTGCATTTGTGGCTCAACAATAATGAACATGGCTAAATCTGAAAATTAACAAAGGAAAGTGAACAGCTTTTTAAATTCTGAAGAACATTAGATTCTGGTGTCCTTTTTGTTCCAATTGTTTTGGCTTAACCCTGTGAAAAGACCACCTGTTGGGCTGCCATTTTGGGATTGTATTAAATGCAGTGATTGCATGAAAGAACACTTTCCAAAATACCTAGTATTATTATTCACTTATTTTATAGTAAATCTGCATTGAAAACCCACAGGAAAGTGTAAGGCTTTTTTTCCTAAGTGAAATTTAAAGCTGCAAGTTCTCTATAAATGCGCTTTTTTGCAGATGCATGATTTTATAGTGACAATCATGATACTTTAAAAGGAGCTCAATTAAACCTTTTATTCAGCAATAAGTTCCTGTATAATAGAAAACTACCCTTTTGAAGTAATAAATATAAGGGGAATGAGACTCTAAGTTATACATAGCTGAGAATCTGTGATAACTAAATTACCAAGGGCTACTTGCAAACAATTTAACTAAAATATTTATTTTTCTCCCAGATCAAATTTGAGAATTTCAGTGATACCAATTATTTTTAATGTCTATGGCAATGTCCTTGGATTTTTTTTCAAAAGAGCACACTGAATGGCCCTAGAATTTTAGAATTTTGAAAAAGTTTGCCATAAACCATTATTAAACTTTTACATGAAAATTTGAAAACTACATTCGTTTTCTAAAGTGTTTGTTTGTTCCTTTTGTTAATGGAAGATATTGAATCAGTTAAGTGATGATGATTATTTGCATCACAAAATCGGGAAATGTTGCCTCATTTAAAAAGACCAAAACTTAAACCCCAAAACGTCGTTTGTCGCTTATAAACATCGAATCCTCCGATCATTTGTTTTTAAGTTCAAACAGATGAACTCATTCACACATTTTAATTTCCTATGGTACATACAACCTCCCACATGATTCCATTAAACTCACCCTTTAACGTGTTAACAAAGCAAATACTTTCCACGAGTGTTAACTTCTATTGAAAACCAACATTAATAATGTTTGAATTAGAAAGGAACAAAGATGTTTTCCAAAATGTTTTCTTTTTACACACTCCTGATGAGTTCTGAAATTATCTACATCATCTTCCATACATTATTTTTTCTTAAAAATAAACATCCACATAAGCTTATTGGCATGCATTTTATTTAACAGAACTAGCAATGAGCTTTCTTTCTGTCTGTGCAACAGAATATGCACTTTCACCTTACAGTATTCAGCATATAATTCCAGAATCATTATAAGGATTTTACCTGGGAAGGGATTTCAAAATTGGAACTGGGTTGCCCGGGTAATTTAAGTGATAGTAACAACAGAAATCTGTTGTTGTGGAAAATCAGTCATATTTCCATCCGCCTTCACTACTGTCGCTCACAAAAGTTAAAGCTGAAGCTCAGGAGTTTGGCATATTTTTCATCCTCAGAAATGTCAAAACAGTTGCAGATTGGAAAATGAGTCCTATGTTTATTGTCATACCTGAGAGAACTTATGTATTTTATCTAAACAGAAATATAGCTTAGCACTACCACTAATTTCAAAAGTTAAGAAGCGATTTTAAATACATCGCTATAGGCTAAAATGACTCTTATGAAACAATAGTTTGGTTAGGCAAACAAAACTGCTAGCCAAGAAGATATTTGCATGTGGAGTGAACTGTTTCCTATTTGAGAGGAAAATGAGTTTATATGTGACTGCTGGTTCAGTGAGGGAAAAAAGGTGAAGTGGAACAATGCACAAGTATAAATTAATGTCTAGGTTTATTGTTCACTGTAGCATAAAGAGTATGTATGTACTACACACAGCCATTGTGCCAGGGAATTACGGAAACGTAGGCTAGCAAACAAGAATGACTTATGTCTGAATAAAAATATGTATCTTTGGGAGAGATGCAGTGTGTTTGGAACCCTGAGGGTTAATGAGAGGTAAGCTGGTGAAGGGGGAGATAAGGGAAATAACAGAAGCTGAATAGATGAAAGAAGTGATTCAGTGGGAAGCATTGTTGATCACAGCTAGGTGTCAGAAACAAACTAGACAAACGGGAACTGCTTTAACATTGGCAAGAAAATAATAATAATAAAAAAGAACGTACACCACGTACTAAAAAGAAAAAAGAAAATAAGAAATAATAAAAGGCTTTCAGGCTTTCTTTGGACCGTCAGTGAAAAATAATGCAAGCAAGGAGGAAATAAAGCACTGAAATGGAATCCTCTCTAAAGGTATCTTGCGGAAAGGGGCTCACTGTCTCATCCTTTTCACATCGATTATTTAATTTCGCATTCTCTCTGTCTATCTTGAGGTACACTTGCCATTATTTTACACAGGTTACTTCTTTTTTTTTGTTCACTTATGTAGTTTACACTGGCAGGAGAACAGTCAGAACAGAAGAAATTTAACCATGAATTAAATTGTCTGGGTGTCCTTCGCCAGCTTTTTTTTTTTTTTTTTTTTTTTTTGCCTGAAGTTTGAATTGTTCTCAAAGATTGAGTGGGACTCTTATTCATGAGTCTGACAGGGAACCTCAGTTCTTACAGTCCCCTCACTTTCTGTTCCTCTTATATAATCTTCTTACAGAGGAATTACTTCTGAAGCATCCGGATTTCTGTATGCCTATAATATGTGGGATACAGTTAATTGAACTTTATTACCAATTTATCTATATTTTACTTTAGGAAACTTGACTATTTGTAACCTCATATTTTTCCACTTAAAAGAACTGCACCAGGATGCTACTAACAGAGTATTTAAAAAACCCCAAATGGTATTTGCTTCTTAGTGCCAGGGACATTCCAGTTACTACCTACGTCTTATATTTACACCCATCCCCCATGAATTCCTAAGACAGTTTCTCTTATATTAAGCTTCCCTCTGGTGCCCATAGCAACACATCTAGTACTGAAATGTTCCTGCAGGATTTGC
The DNA here is from genome assembly GCF_019232065.1 of Centrocercus urophasianus. NCBI lineage: Eukaryota > Metazoa > Chordata > Aves > Galliformes > Phasianidae > Centrocercus > Centrocercus urophasianus. Next base: position 29,730,327 of record NW_024884586.1, on the reverse strand, counting down.
AGGAGTCCTTTCATAACAGGATGCTGATTCTACAGATACTGCACGCGTGGCTACTTGTATCAGAAACATAGTCTGAGTGAGTTGTTGGTCCTCACTGAAAGGCAGTTCAGCTGCCCACTGACTGTCCTCACCATCATCACTGATAACACATATTACATACATTCCTGTTGCTGTTTTTCTGTCCTACAGCACCAATAGCTTTTTTTTTTTTTTTTTTTTCAGATGACTTAATTGTGAAAAAATATCATGCACAGTAATGGGGTTTTGATTTTAACATGACTGTGCTGTGGTTTTTTTCCCTCATTTCTCCTTCTGCAGGTGCATTGATGGGTAAACGTTTTTCTGCCCTCTGTCTTATGGCTCAGGAGTCAGTTTCTGTTCTTGAGTGCACCGGTGTAAAGGGGTCAAAAAGTATGCCTGTTTAATAACCAGACTGGGATATGTTTGGGCTTTTCTCCAGGAGACAATATAGTAAAAGTTTGTGCAGAAGGGTCCTGGGATCCTGGTAGGCCTCAAACCTTCATGGGAAGGACACACACTGTTGCTGTTCTCCTCTCTCTGTGTGCATTGGGGTAGAGTAGGTTCAACACCAAGTAGCTACATTCCTAGAAGCACAGCATCTCACACCCATGAGAGGTTGCCACCCTTGTACCTGTGCTGTGCCACTGAAGGTGAGAAAGAGCTTCAAGCAGCCCTCCAGACCGCCCCCAGCAGCCTTGCCTCCAGCAGGATGCTCTCTCCTTAGCAGTGGAAGCTGAGCTTTCTCCAGGCCTCTTGCAGTGTGAGGGGTGGTAAGGAAAGTTCAGGGATTCCCCCAGAGCACGCTGTGAGCCTCTCAACCCCTGTTCCACATTGTTGGGCTGGAGAGGGAAAAGGCTGCTCCCAAGCACCTGAGCCCTGCTGGCTGTCAGGACCAGTAGCGGATGTGATTTGGGCCAAAAAAAAAAGGTGTACTGTTTGACAGTACTTTGTTCATTTTGAACACAACATATCATTTAAATTCTGTGTCGTGCCATGCTGCATGCTAGGGAATGTACTCTAGGATATTTTTACAGCTATAAAAGTTCAGTAAATGGAGACTTCCCTGCAGGACTCAGCTATTAAATCTTCACTGGAAAGTGGGAGCCATGTCCATTATAAAAATTACATTCTGGTGAGACTAATCACATCTTTGCACTGCTAAAGTATGATTGAATTCAGATGTTAGTGGCATAAATATTTGGCAGTTACACATTGTATAGAACAAATGCTGCAATTTGAAGGAGTTAAGTAACCCCTTATCTCTGACGTTATCTCAAGGACATGAAAATATCTGGGACATGGGTGAAGAGAGAAACCAGAAAGAACATTTGGCAGGTTAAGGCAAAAAGAATCCCTTCCCTTACTATTACTGAGCAAGAAAATAATTCACCTGACCACAGCAGACTGAGGTGTGCTCCCTGCCCGGAGAGATGAATGTAAAACAAACAAAAGTTTGAAGCCTTTGCACAGAAAACATAAAAAGAATAGTAAGAGTTCACACAGCCCCGTTGGCGCCCTGAGTGATGTTGGGTTCTGGGAAAGGAGTCAGGGGCAGATGTTGGGGCAGAAGGCATAGCCCTGAGCAGAAAAACAAGCCCTGAGAAAAGGGTGAGTGTGAAACTCATGGGGGAGATGGGTGATGAAGACTGTTCCCACAGGTGGGCACTGACACAGTCCTTTCAGAGCCATCCCACCAATATAGAGAGAAGACATACAAGCAGTGTGTGAGGGGCAACACTGACCTATTTGTTCCTTGAAGTTTTCACACAAGCAATGAAAAAGTATAATTCTTAATATCTCTAATTAAGTGTTTGACTTCACAGCTTTCTTAAAGGAAAAGTTCTTTATGCATCTTCACCTTTCAAAGAGCTGTGAAAGAAAATCTATTAGACGATCTTATTTTACCTAATTCTTATCTAGTGCCATTCTTCATTTCCAGTATTTCCTCCATGATTACCCATTATTAACTCTTTATTTGTCCACCGCTATTCCAGTTCAGACAAAACTAAGGTCTCAGAAAAATACTTTTGTTTTGGGGATGGCACAAAGCTTATTGCATGTAGCCCACATGACAGTTATATCCACTCTTCTGGGAGCACTGCTTACTCAGAAAAAAGCAAAACTTGGGGTACTTGCATGTGTGTTATAGGAAAGCAGGGCTGCAATGGAAGGAAAAGAGAAATTTGCTGCCCAACTTGAATCTAGCAGGAATTCTTTAATCATCTGTGCTGCTACATTATTATTTCTGCATGTGAGGGGACAACAATACCACTTCTGGGATAGAAGCAGTACCCAAACATGATAAATATGGTGGCCTCTCCTCACACTGAAAGGACTAGGAACAAGGGCTTGAAGTGAGAGAGATCAACAAATCTGGGCCAGAGTGTTTGGTTAAGAGCACAAGGGCTAGAGACAAAAAAGTATTATTACAATTGATTTATAATAACTGAATCTCAGGTTTTCATCCTGCTTTGTTTGTTTATTAGTTTAGTACTCTCCTTTATATCTTATTACTAGGGAAAAATTATTTAATGCAAAGGAATTCTGATGTTGCACAAATCTTCAAGAAGAAAAAAAGACAATTTTTCTTGTTGTGGGTCTTAAATAGAAACTTCAGTCTGAAAGAATTATTTACATTCCATTTCTTAAGAAAGCATTTCTTGAGGAAATGCATTAATCCCATGAAGTTAATAAATAATATTCTGTACTGAAAGTTCTGTGATTTGTCTAAAATGTGTGGCATGGTTCATTGTTATTAATTTTGTTTTAAACTTGTGCAAAGCTTTTGGTTCAGAGGTAATTTAAATTACTGTGAAAACTTTTCAAGACACGTCCTGTTACTTCCTGAAGTTTTAGAAACTCTCTGCAAAGGATTGCAACAGAATTTTTCTCAAGATAATCTATAATTTTAATAATAAATTGCATCCAAAGCTGTCTGTATGCATGTGAGTGAAATGCCTCGTTTATTAAAAAAAACAAAACAAAAACCACCAAGTGCAAGAACGACCTACTTAAAGAGCAAAACTGCGTAACTCGGGGCTTTCAGGATTGTTCTCTATGATAAATCTTGTCCAGTTTCTTAACCCACCTTAGCAGTCAGTGTTTCTTCAGTGGAGATCCCAGTACACTTTTTGAAAAGTTGCCTTGCTACCTGTAGGTGCTACTGGGGGAAATCCTGGGATTTCGTTCAGCTATTGTTCCCTTTTAAAAAATCTCTGTTACTGGTCCATATAAATATTTACCAAGCCAAGAAATACCATTCCTCATCAAAACACTTTGCATAGTTGGATCCTGTTATAAATATTGAACATTTTCTTAAAACAGTGAAAAATCACAACTGCTGATCCCATGAAGCACTTTTTTATTTTATATATTAGAAAAGCAGCAATCAAGTATCAGATATACAAATGCTGAGAATGAAGCCTAGTTAATTTAATACGAGCAATGACTTTCACATTCCGAAACTGTAAACGCTACTCAAATTAGTTGCTCGTAATCCCGTTTAACTAAAGCTCCCCATTTCATCCCTCTAATCTTTCCTCATAAATAAATCCTTCCAACTTCTCAGTGATGTTTTCTATCCTCCCTGGTATTCCTCTCTATTTTTCTACATATTTTGAATATAAAGAGGGGCTCAGGGTAAATGCAGGAATTGGGAAACAACTCCGTCAGCATTGTGCTAAATCCATAACTAAAAAGGGTTAAAGTTAATGTATTTAAGCTACAACATCGAGTCCACATGATGATGCATGACAACAGAAGTATTTATAATTACAACGATTATCTTACCTCTCAAATGGTCAGACTTAGAGTGTATAATTGTACAGATTTTTTTTCAATAATAAAGACAGGGAGGGCATTTCCAAGACAGAGCAAATTTCTCAACTGTGGAAACAGATTTATTGCTAAAGGATTTCAAGAGAATTTGGGGCTTCACATGACAGCCCCTCTCCTCTCTCTCCTCACTGTAATGAGGATCCCTCTGGATAAGTGCAGCCGGAACGGGGTGAGGTTCCTCGCAGTGGTCGCCGCTGCATGCAGCACTGAGCACTCAGGACAATGCTCAGCAGCACCAGCAGCTGCCAATAACATTTGCAAAACATTTTTGTGCACTTTTACTGAAATGATTAAATAACACAGTGGAGCTGAAAGAAACACGCGCATTCCTTCCAGTAGGCACTAGCTGACTGCAAACAAAGCTTGCCTATGTAAATTTTATTACTTGAATATCTATGTAACTATGACATAAAAACAGCTGCATAGAAAATCCATGTTAAGTGCCAAAGTGTAGCATTAGATGGAAACACCACAAATTACAACTACACAACCATAAACATGTTTTGTTATCTCCCTGACCTAAGGTGAATGTAATTTTGGTATAGGCACAGTTTAAAGGCCAGAACACAATAATTGCTACTTATTTATTAACAGAGAGCATAGTCCACATTCTGACTGAATTCTGTTTATAACAAGTCATCTGGAAAACTGTCACTTCTTTTGCCACTGACAAGTACAAACTTGGCTACAGGACTCCCCCATGCAAAGGGACCTCACAGAGAACCAGCTGTTCCCACCTCACAGACAATCTGTGATCTGAAGAGCTCCCACTGGATGCAAGTCCTCAACACCTCTGCCTGACACAAATGAACTTCTAAAAGCATTTTTGTTTTGCTTTTCCACTGTTACTATTATTTTTTTTTCTGTCAAGCCAGTGATGTTATGGAATTAATCCAAACTGGTTAACTTGTGAAAATGCACTGATTTCTTTCTAAAGAGTACGTACGAAGCACATATGCATGTGTACCTTGCCCCCCCACACACCTGCACAAGTGCACGCACACACATTTACATGAGTAGATTAACTGCATCTAAAAATCAATTACTTATTTGTATGCACACGTGTTATTAAGATTTATGAAGCCCTTGCATACATTTAACTACAGGTTCTACTTATGTTACTAAAAATTTCAATCCGAGTATGGCCTCAAGGCTCTCCATCCCAGCGCTGTTTAGCTACACACCATGAGCATGCGATACTCGTTACTATATGTTGTATACAGGTGTAGGGGGGAGAATGTATACAGACGCAGGCAGGTATGTATCTGTATCTGGCCATCATACATTATTTATAAAAGGAGTTTATTGCATATACAAACAATTATTATTATAAACATGCAATTATATATCCATATTTATGTGTATATATAGATTTTTTTTTTTTTTTTTTGTCCTTAATGGAAAACTTGAACTGCCAGCAGCCATGTCAGAACTCAGATGGTTAACATTCACTTCTTGCTGTTTTATTGCATATTACTGTGCGCTCCTGAGCAGCAGGAGCAGATTCAGGCAATTACAATCAAGTCAGGGCACACGCCGTGGCTGAGCAACACGATCATGATGAGGATACTGATGAGGCACTTATCGAAAACCCCACATCATCCACACTCATCAGCCACAACATGTCACCCCAAATGAGGCATCAGCTGCCTTCAAATGGCTCATTGCACACTGTTTACAGCTTTCTTTGGACCCACTTTTGATTTTGCGGTCAGGACTTAGTTCAAACAGCAGCTGACTGGCACTGGCAAGCCTCGGGATGCAGCTCCATTGCCTTCCTGGGAGTCAGACGTGTTTTGACATGGGGCCTGACCGGCGGGAGGGAGAGGTCCTGGCTCAATCCCCTGACATTGGCCCCTTGGGGGTGAAAGTTGTTGCATAAGCTGCTGCAGCTTGGAAATCAGGTGGAGGCAGTGGAGAAGGGGGGCAAACAAGAAAACAGTCCCAAAGCACTTGCTGCTATTTTTTATTTCCTGACTCTGAGGGCAACCTTAAGAAATTGCTGGCAATAGGAATTTGGGCAGGAACATTTCTGACCAGATCCCTGTCCTGTCTGGAGCCTTTCAAGCCACTTTGTGCAGAAGGGGCCTTACAGTGGGATGAAAATCCCCTGTATTTGAAGTCTTTGCTTGAGAATTGCATTAACCTGGGCAGAAAACTTTTCCTGGGCTGGAAGCCTTAACCCATTACTTGTGGGGGTACGGGAGAACCTTTATTTCTTTTTTGGTTTAGTAGTTATGCACAAAGCAAGCAAACAATTTAAAGAAAAATAATCAGCAAGCCAGAGTGATGGGTATCAGCCTCTGCTAGAATATGTCCAGAGAGACTCAAAACACAATCCCAAATGGGAGGAATGAGTGAGTGGATCCCCTGCAGAGTTGATGGGCATCATTAAGAGGGGTTCAAGGACTTGATGAAGGGACAAGACAACATCCAGATCCTCAACTGAAGCTGAGTGCAGGGAGCGCTGTGGTGGTTCTGGGTTCCTGGACTGGAGAGTGGCCAGGACTGAGTGAGTACAGAGTTCTTCCCCTGCAGCACCGCCTGGGAACAGGTACTGCCAAATCAGATTAAAATTGATTTGTTGTGACAAATAAAGGTTTTCTAATGAGAAAGTACCACGTCATGGAGCCCCTGACGCTGCCAAACTGAGTAGAAGGACCTTGGGTTGCACAGCACTCTGGTGTGAAAATGAGCACCAAACAATTATGTCAATCTGTGCCAGCAAAGAAAAAAACACCTTTAATTTGCTTTGCTACTCTTCCTTCTTTGTCTGGTACTATCTTGTGAAAATAATGTAATAATTTATGATGCTATCAAATACCAAAATTCCCAGGTGGCTGGCTTCTACAATAGTTAGTATTCTTATTTTACACATGGACAAGCTTCTGAACTGAAAGCTGAGGTTTTTCACCCAGGCTTACACTGCCATCTCAGGTCCAGGAAGGTCCTTCCTGCTTCGTACTCTCACTAAGATTTTATGTTAAATGGAGGAAACATATTTCAAAAATAAGTATAAAAATGCCAAATGCACAGTCTCAAGAGAGAGAGAAATTAATTCGCGTAAGTCGTTTATTAGTTGTAATTACTAAACACTTTCTTTCTTCCGGAGGGCTAGAAAACATTGTATACAATTCCTAAACCTTTTAGTTTCTTCAGAATAGCTTTAATTTGTTGTTAGGGCTCCTATCACCCCATCCTCTGTGCGGTACTCAGCGATACGAGCAGGGGAAGGAGGTAATGAGCGTGCAAGGATTAGGATGGAAAGGCAGAAAGATCCCTGAAAACTGCTCGGCCAAAATACAACTGAGCTCCTTGTGCATAGCGTTGCGAAGACACTGAGCTCCGTGTGAATGATGCTAGATGGAACTGAAGCACCAGTGGTAAAACATCCTAATTACAAACCTGCGGCGCGAACGGAATAATGGTCAGAGCTGCAGCGCTTGGAGCTGCGTAAAAAGGAGTGGAAGTTTGTGCATTTTTCTGTCTGTATCCTGGATTGAAGTGCGTGCGTGCGTGTGTGTGTAAAGAACTGTTTTTCGGTCATCATCTTACGCTCTTTGTGATGCACATTCTAATTTAGGCAAAAGGGATGCATCTTTCAAATGCAGATCATGTTTGCATTAGAAGAGCAATGAGAACACTTGTCACTTTCAGAACATTTATGTGCTAGAAGTACTGTTAGCAGAAGAGCAGTTTAGATAAATTCAAGACTTTTTTTTGCTGATCACAAACATTAAGCTTCACACCTGAAACCCTCAACCCCCTGCTGTGCTCTAATCCTAGCACCATTCACCCTTAGAGACTCAGAGTGCTGTGCCACTGCTCTCAAACATTTGATTGCCCTTACTTTGAATGCCACCACCTGCAAAAATGCCTTTTTATTCCCTTTGAGCCTCTTGAGAAGGAAGTAAAAATGATAATTCATGACAAACATTAATTAATTGTTTACAAGATGATCTTTTCTTTTTCTAACTTCTGTTCAGCAGACATGTTGAGCTGCAAGACTCCACGCTTGATGCCAGAGCTTGTCAAGAGGTCTGCATTGTTGTTTATCACTCAGGCATAGGATAGACTGCAGGTCATTGTTTCTCCAGTTCAAGTAGCACTGTCTAGCTCTTGTTTGAAGAATGGAAGCGACATGCATGAGTTCCCGCGTATAAAAGAACTACCGGTTCTAAGAAGGAACAGGGATTTAGCTTCTAATGCAGAGTAAATAAACATTTTTCACCATCTCTTGCTCCATGTGATTTCTGAAAGGTCAAGAGGTGCCATTACAGTATTTTAAAAGCTTCAAATTATGTTTAAATAACGTATCACTAAACTCGGAGGAATCTTATCAGAATTTAAGAACCTATTGTCGTTGTTTTAGTTCTTGAATTCATCACCAGAGGAAGACGTGTTTTGAAAGGAATGTGCTGTTGTTAGGAAGGCTGAGCTTCCTTGAAGCCGGGACACAGCGTCTCCTGCGAGTTAAAGGGAAAAACGCCCTGAGAGCTCAGACTTGATTTAATCGAGTCTTTAAATTCAATAATTAATTCCACTAAGGATGTTGTGCCGTGCCAGTGCCTGACCTGAGTGTCCCGATGTCGGACTAAACGAGAACAAGACATCCCATTTAAAGCAACACAACCAAAGCACTGCAACTTGGGCAGCAACATTTATCCTCTAAATTACACTTAGGCAGCTAAAGATAAGCAAACGGGTTTGCAGAGAAACGGAGCTGCCACAACCCTGAGGAAATAACCAGAAACAGTGGTGAGTGGCACCATTGCAAATCAGACTGTTTTATCTGCACACACATGCATGCATGCTGGCATGTTTGCTCACATTGCCCCATCCCTCCTGCAATAAAACTGCTCCAAGAACTTTAAATGAAGTCTAGCAAAAATGTGAAGAGAGCAAAAGGTCTTACTTGCAGGAAGCATACAGTGATACAGCTTCACGGAGAACTCAGGCTTCCACATTCCAAATTAGGAGCCCTTAGATCACGCCTGCGAGGCTAAAAATCAATGCTATATTTTCTGAGTTAATACTAAGGGTTGCACTTAGCAGACATGGAGACTAATAAGGTATGCAGAAGGAGTAAAAGCAGTGCACAAAAAATTCAGGCCTTCATCTTGGCGACGATCCAGCACAATGATGTTTCAACCAGATTTTGAAAAAAAAAAAAAAAAATCAATAACATCTGTGGTATAATGGTTAATTAAAGAAGCTCTTCAGCAGAGCTCAAGATGAGAGGCTCGGCCTGAAATTCAGACAGCTGAAGCTTGATTATCAGGAAAGAATGCTTTTTTAGCTATGAGTGGATAGGCCAAAAGCTGCAATGTGTGGAAATGGGGGGAAAATTGCTTTTATTTTAACTTTCTTTAAGTAATCAATACATGGTTTTCACCTGCATTAGGAGCTGTTTATAGTAAAATCCTGTTTCTATAGATGTATAGAAACTTAATCCACTGCTTTTGGAATCTTTAGATTTGAAAACAACAGTAAAGGTAGGCATGCTGGCTGCTTATTCCTAATTCACAAATTCTCCACCTTCCCCCTTGCCGGCTCCTCCAGGTGCATCTTACCTACAAAACCCACTACATGGCAGACCCTTCAGGCTACATTCTTCTCTCACTTAATTTTTAAGATCTAAACCTTTCAAGATTTGGTGCAGAAACAACTGAATAAGAGATTGAATATGAAAGTATAATACCTTAGGTAACCGCATAGTTCTCCTGTCAGTCTCTCCGTCTATTTATCCTGTTCATTCTATTTGCTATCCAAAACTGCAAATGCACAGACCGGTAGGCAGAATGTATTCTCTAATCGCTTGCATGACACAGAGCAGAGGTTTGCAGCTGTTAATTTCCGTGCACTTTCCATATCTCAGGGAAGGGAAGGAAGACACATAGTTAAATATATAACATAATATCTCCATCCTGATTTCAAGATTTCACATGACAGAAAATCTACTCCAACCCTGGGCAAGTTGTTCTGAAACTTAATTAATATCACCATAAGACTAGCTTATTTTCAGTCTGATTTTTTTTCTGTCTACTTGTGTCTTGGTCTGCAGGGTTCAAGAGCCCTGGGATATCAGAAATCAGCTCTCTGTAGGAATTACAAGCCATAGTCAAGCCTCTTCTCCATCTTCTGGATAAACTGAAAGAGATGGTGCCTCTGTACTTAGCCACTGTAGACACACTTTCTTACTGCAGACAGACTTCCCAGACTTTTTCTTGTAACTCTTTTCTGAACCTATTTAACCATGTCAGTATCCTTTCAAAGGGCAGAAAGACAGACACAATCTGTTCTTCCAGTAGCAATCTCATTGATGTTTGTCTTAAGGATCTGGCTTCTATTTAGAGGTTTGGTTTTGTTGTTTTTTTTTTTCCATTGATTCAGCAAAAACCTTCTTAAGTCCCACACCAAGAGCTCAATCATTTTATCCCCAAGTATTCCAACCTTATTTTCTGAAACTACTTTCCAAAATGCTTGCACCATCTATAAAATAAGAGCCATATTCCTTCCAGAAGATTAAAATACCCTGTATTTGTCAGCAGTATAACAAATCTTGTTAGAAAGAGCACATCTCTGCAGAAATAACCATTATTTTGTTCTGCAGTACGAAGTGAAATGTCTCCCACATAGTTCAACTGTCAGGAAATGCATTTTCTGTTTTCCAAAATGGAAACCAAAAGGTTTATAAATATTTTTTTAAGTTATCCAGCTGGATATTTTCAGCTGGAGCAAAGAATTTCACTGGGTAAAAAAAAAAAAAAAAAAAGAAAGAAAAAAGTTTTAAAAAAAACAATTAATTTTAATATTTCCTTCATTATTTTATTTCAAAATTAATACTGCTCCATCTTATGTATCACTTCTCAAAATGCAAATAAGTATAAATGTGGAAACAATTTGTGCCAACACTATTGTAGCGTTTTCCTTATTTTTCAGTTTCTAAATTCAGTTTCTTGAAAATATTAGGTTTTTTTTCAGACTTTACAAGTTAAAGCAAAACAATGTTGCTCATCGGAAAACACAATAAATGAGTTTAACTGATACGAAATAAATGAGTTTAATGAAAACCTAAGACAACGCTTTCTTTTTAAACTGTAGTACACACAGTAACAGTGGAATTATAAGCTGAAATTTTCTGAGCTCGGAATTTTCAGGATTGTTTTATTTATGTTTCCATTTAAATCAATGTTAGCTTTATGTCTGTCTTCAAAGGCAGCAGTCAAGAGGCTGCAAAGTAATATTCTCCCCTCTCAAACTTTCTGACAAAATTCTTCAGATTGCTCTGGAGTTCAAGTGGAATTTTCCTAAGCAAGCTACCAGTACAAAGATCTTTTATGTCATCAGTGCTGAAGAAATTAAAACATCAGCAAGTACTTACTTGGAAATATAACTGCATTCGCAGTCAAAATCAAAGAAGACAGATATTGTTAAGGAAATATCTGCACTTGATATATGCTATGTCAGAATATGTACATCATGATAAATGTGCCAAATGTATTTATTTCCCTCTGACTTTGTTGGTCAATAGTTTTATATTTATTTTATATATGATATGAAATATATTAAACACATCACATAAATACACGACAACTAAGAAACACACAATTGTCTTTTCATTTGGGACAAGAACAGTGGCCTATCCCTCAGAGCTGTATTGGAACACATTGATTTCCCTGCCATGATTGTAAGCTCTTGTAGACATCAACCACATCTAGCTGCACCACCTACACGAGGTGAGAAGAGAACTGGCAAAGCCTCTTTGCTGTTCCACGCTATCCAGAAGAGACAAACATCCCATTAATGAAATATTACTGCCTGTAAACCTCCACACATGGATTGGCAGCTCTCCACACTACAGAAGCCCCCAATGAGATCCTGTACAAGGGTCCCCTGAATAGGCAGTCTGCCAAGAGATGACACTTAAATGGCATCACTTCTAAACCCAGTTTTAATAACGATCTGGCAATCCACTAGGTCCATCATACCCTACCTCCCATTTTCTTATTTAAGTAATCAAGTAGTTCATTACTGTTTGGCAAGTGCTGTGCATACTCATTGTTCAAGGGAGAATTCCTCACAAACAGAACAAGTGCCTTCAAGCAGTGGAATGGTTGTTGTACTGGGCTGAGGCTTTGGGGCAGTCACATGCAGATAATACTCCTGGAAAGATCTGAAAGGCCAAGGAGGCAGAATATCAAGGTGATAAGTTGGAATGCCATGAGGACTATATGTCATCCATGCAGACTGACCAGTATCAGAAGAGAACTTAGAATGTCCTTGATCTCTGTAGACTTTCTAACGAGGCCTCAGTACTAGTCAGGCTTTCCTCTCCTTTCTCTCCCAAGGTGTCAGTGGCATCTTCCATGGCATAGCTTTAACATAAGTGTGCAGGCAGCCCCACCACTCCGGCACCTTGTTCAGAGCCTCCAGAAACACTTGAGTCCTGTGAGCTTGTTTTCTACAGTTAATTCCATCCCATGTCTACGCCTGTCCAAAAACTTAATCACAGGTAATCTTTACAAATCTTTGCCTTTATCATCAGCAGCTTTTCTCCATTTCCCTAAAACTTGTTTCTTTGGAAGTTGCAGATTTCTAAAGTCCCTTGGGCACACTGGGCATGCAATGTGCAGAACCTTGGATGGGTGACCAGTACCTAAATTAACAGTTTTTGTTGTTTTAATCACAGAACTGATGTGGTTTGGATCTGGCCACAGCATTAGGTTAAGCACGTGCAGACTTTTCACAGCATGCTTGAAAATCCATCTTGAGCAACCATTCTATAACTATGTTTTAAAATCTGCTGATTTGTAATATCCAGGAAAACAGGAAGTTTTAGCTGCAGCTGAACTCTGACTCTTTTCATACCTTTGGGCAACTGAGACTTGCTAGCTGTTAGCAGAATGCTCTTGATCCCTACAAACAGTAACAAAGACCAATTCTCTTAACTTTAAGTTACTTAAGGGCCAGCTTTAATGTATATAGTCATAAAGGAGCAGTTTACTTTCTGCAGTTTGTTTCAACCCTGACAAAAATAGTCTTAAATGCTCCTCATCTTTAGGCTGAGGCCGTGATAGATTGTTTGAGTCAAAAGATGAAACAGCTGGCATGGGATGATCATAAAATTCCACTGTGTTAAAATTTTTAATGTTTTTCTTCTGTATACTTAGGGCAGGTGTAGAAAGGCAACATTTCTGATTTGAGTTAATGGCTGAGGCACATTTCAGAACTACACTTCGCAGTTCAGCCTTTGAAACCTAACCAGCAAAGCAGTTGGATCCTTTCACAGTGCTTCAAACATAGATATGTACACACTTCTGAAAAGTCTGAAGCAACACAACAGCCAGCAAAATCAAGAATTAACAGCCAAACCACATTCCAAAGGATCTCTTGCACAACGGCCTCTCCTGAAGTACTAAGAGACACATACTTGATTGCTGCCTGTTTTTTCTGTACCTCTGCTTTGAATTCTTCAAGTTTTCTTTCTTCAGTGTTCTGTAGACCGAGGTATGAACTGGAGTGAAAAAATGTCAGGCAAAGTATGAAACAGAGGCATGGCTATAGAAGGATCATAGAGTAAGTAGGATATACATGGTTCCAAAGAGCAGTGAATAATGGATCTCTTTATAGAGGAGAATCCAAAGAGCAGTGGTTCTAGTTGAGGGAATGAGCTGCTTTCAATTCTGCCTGCACTGATTCATCTGTGCCATGATTCACATACCCAGGCTGCTGATGTCACCAACACTGTAGAAGAAATACGGAGAAAGAGGCAGACCTCCGTTATATTTGTGGAAATCTGGAGCAAATCTACTGACTTCTGGCAGTTACTCCAGGTTTACAGTGAAATAAATGAGAGCAGAATCTAGCCCATGAAACGATAAACTCAGCAGTTATCAGGCAGAGTCTTAGAATTCACTATTAATATCTGCACTGAGAGCTATTCTGATTACAATTGCAAAATAATATTTCATATCCACTTTTACTATCTTATTCAAACACAGGAAATGAGTCAATCTTCAGAGAACAGAAAGACCAGTCAAAAGAATTGGAGAGTCATGTAGCTCAGCATCCAACTTTGAAGTGAAGGAAAACTGATTCCTGCAAACAGTTTGCGAGTGGGGCTGTTAACATATCACTAAAGGTCACACGGGCAGACTCTCAGTGTGATGGTTTCAGCCACTCGCATAGCCACGCACACAGTCATGTGGATGTACCACTTAACACAGAATGAGTGCAAGCACTGTTGGACAAAATTGGCCACGAAGATCTTCCCGCAATTCCAGTTGTTCTCTGTAAAGCAAATTGGGATTCTGTGCATGAAGAGAAGTGCAATTCATACCACTAAAGCATCTCCATTTGATGCTAACTATTATATACGTTCTTAAATTTGGGAGTTTTCAGTGTGTTTTGTGCAGTTCACTCATAAAGACACACGTTTTGCAAAATAGTTAGATTTGGGTCTCACTATAAACAAACAGTTGAAAGTAGAAACCACACTGCTTGGACTTCCCTGCTGTGAGAACTCAAGCAGGATCTACTTTTGGAGCTCAGATTCTATTTTCCTTTAGTGGAATATCACAAATGTGCCACAAAGCAGAGTCAGCAGTTACTTCCACTTTTGTCCCTTGTTTTTCATTCAAAAGCCCATGCCTCTGAATGCTTCTAATGCAACCACACTAGGACAGCCATAGCAATAGGAAGAAGGCATTCAAGAGCCAGGAAAGACTGAGGAATCATCAGGAAATAATCTTCTACCTCCTAGTCAAGGGGCTGTGAGAGGAGCTCTTGCATTGTTTCTGCATTTGGAGACTACCACAGCAAAGAAAGTGGCAGGTTGGCTTATCTGATCACTTACAATTTTGTTTACCTCCAATGACAGCCCTGGAGATGACTTGGGAAGTCTAGCACCAGGCCAATCTTCTAAAAGAGAGAACTCACACTCAGTGGACACACTGTGATCTTGTCCTGGCAAGGTGATGGCACAGCAGGCTGCGGGATGCAGCATAGGCACACAGCTCTGAGCTTCTCATCTGAAAGGAGGGACAAGTCCTGAAGATTTGTCACTAAGAGAGAACATTTTATCTTAAAGTTCTTTCATATTGGATAAGAAAGAATATAATTCAGAACTCTTTTGAAGAATGAAATTTGAAAATTACATACTTGGTCAATTCTTCCTAGATAGCAAGTGCAGTTATTGCACATAGGTACTTAGGTCATCTCTTTGGTGGCTCCCTTAAACATTTTACATTGAACAAGAAAAGGACATAAAGATAGCAAAAAAATTAAGTGGGCAGAAATGATCAGCAATGTGTGTTGAACACCCCCAGTGGGTAACCCATAAAAACAGTATCTTAAGTTT
This sequence comes from Centrocercus urophasianus, assembly GCF_019232065.1. NCBI lineage: Eukaryota > Metazoa > Chordata > Aves > Galliformes > Phasianidae > Centrocercus > Centrocercus urophasianus. The sequence goes on along the minus strand of NW_024884586.1, from coordinate 29,715,107 downwards.
TCTAAGAGACCGCAAAACCTGCTTTTTCTTAATGAACCCAGATATAGACTGTTAGCTATGGGGCTACTGAAGCCTGAGGTCATTTTATGGTGAATGAGACATCAGCCTTCTTTTCTCTCTTTTTCCTTTACATTTTTTTTTGCTCAAGTTGTTTGGGGCATTTTTAATCTCACAGACGATAAAAGCAGACTGTGCTTTCCTGCTTCATAGGCAGAGAGAAGGCCCAGAAACTGCCTGACTCAGGAACAGAGGGCTTGAGAACTTCGGTTATCCAGCAGAATTTGGATCAAGATTCACCAAGAAGAGGGGGAAGGGATACAGCGCATAGCACCAAGCACACCCCAGAGTGTGTGCACTGCCTTTACCATCTAGTGCCAAGGAGCACTATACTCTGTGGTGGGGGAAAATCTTTTCAAAGGAGTGACACTGCAAAAGGGCTCAGCCTTAGCTGAAGCCAGGAAGGAGGTGAGGACTTCTAGCATATCACAGCAAGTGATATGTTACCACAGTCTTCAGAAGACCAAGGTTTCATTTACATAGAGGAGCTCGTGAAAAGTTGAATTGACTAACTAGGGCAAATTAAAGTGAATGCACTAAGCTACACGAAACTTATCTCTGCTCTCATGTGTTTCAGTTTTAAAGGAACATTGTCTGCTCTTTCCCTCCCATTTCATATAGATTACCTAATTGCTTCTACCTAAAAATCTTCCCTGCTTTGTTCACTTCAGCCCTTTGTTTATTAATGAATTTATTCTTGTGTACCCAAATCAAGGCAATGGTGCAACAACTCACTCTAGAACAATACGGGAATATAATTACCTTCACAGACAAGTACTTTGAACTGTATATCTGTTTGGCTAAATTAATCATTAGTTTGTAGCAGAATGTAATAGCACATTGATGAACTGCTGCATAAAGCTGAACCCACAAACTCTCAGTGTTACAGATGAATTAGTATAAATACCCACACAAGTCTGACCTGATCTCACAATGCTGTGTAAGTGGCAGTGTTATTTGGTCCTGGGGGAGGGGGCTGCATTCACACAGCAGCTTCTCCCTCCGTGTGTGAATGATCTTCAGTGCACCAAGTACTCACCCATGCAGCTAGAGGGGTTCAGCTTGTTTGCAGCGAACAACAAGATGTGTTGTGCACATGTGCTCTCAGGATTGCTCAGCTCCCTGGATTTCCTACTCTTCATCAGTTTATACCACAGCCTTACTGTCAATGATTTTTTGTTTGTTCGTTCCCTAGTGGTGTCAGTGGAAGGGTAAAAGAATTGGATCTCTTGTTGGATAAAATTTGTGAGTCTTTGTTTAAGCATTTCCAAATAGTTGCTTCTTCCCTTTGAATACAAATGATATCTTTTCCAGTTTTAATTAACAGTTCACAAGTGGATAAGCTAAATAGCCATTTAGTACTATGGAAATGTAATTGCTCCACCATCTGGTCAGCTGTAATATTTTTTGATGACTATATGAAGAAACAATGTTATTTTTCTTAACCACCATTGTAAACCACTACGATGCTTTTTAAGCGTCATTGTGTAGGTTTGGATTCTACCCCAGTGTCACACTTGAACCTGAAGACTGGCTTCTTGGGCGTCACAGTTGATGGACAAGTAAAGGATCTTTTATATTTCTTTTAATTTGTTTTGAAGTTAATGCTTTGAGTTAACTTTGGCCATTGTTGAGCTAGCAGGAACAGTGAACGTGGAGCTGTAATGCACTTTAATTCCTTCTTGAGCAATTGTGATTACTGCACAGTACACAGAGTTGAAGAAAAGGAGGTATCATTCCAAGACCAATGTGATATCCTTTGTATTTACACTGCTACTTCAAAGAGAAAGAAAAAAAGAAGTCATTACCATAACAATGTGCAGTTCATGTATCACAACTATAATAGAACTCAAGTAACTTGCTGGCTACTGAGACTTGGAAATTTAAATGTAATAACACAGTTTTGCTGCAAATGTCTGGTGGCAGAGGCTATTTCTTAGGTACTACTGTAGAAAGGCTCTTGATGCATTGCAAATGTATTTATTCTTTTTTGAAAGGAAGGACAATGACAAGAAAAATCAGAAAAATACAGCTTTGGGTACAGCTTTGGCAGATTTAAAACTTTAATGAGGTCTTAAATAAGGTAAGATGGCATATACTGAAATCTGTGTGGGCAAAAATCCTGTGAAAGTCAGTAGGAATTTTACCACTGACTTAAAAGAAAACCAGACTTCATTCCATACTGAAAAAAATCTTATGAGATTTGAAAAATGTGAACTCAGCTTCTTATAGGAAAGTATAGCAAGGAACAAAGAATGGACAGTTTACTCCTAGAAACTGGAATTAAGTCTAAAGCAATCAAGAAAAGGCAGCTTAATTAAAACAATGGTGACTGTTAGTTTGCAATTAGAGTAAAAAGAGTAGATAAATCTGTTTATCAGGTTTTTTTTTCTTTGTTTTTTTTTTTTTTTGTGGATTGTGTTTTGTTTGCTTGTTTGGTTGGATGGCCGTTTTTGTTTTTGTTTTGCTTTGTTTTGTTTTGTTTTTTTTGCAGGGGGGAGTGGAGAGGGTGGTTTGAAAGTATCCCTCCAGTATTTTCTTTTTATTCCTCCCTAGGTCTACTAGGGAGGTCTACTGCGGGATGATGCAGAGGACATGGATGTGTGACAAAACAGGGTAGAGGCACTGCTTTAAGGATGGTGCAAATGCAGCTTTCGCAGAAGCTCCAGCTGGGGAGAATGGAACTGCCTATAAGCATCATTTCTATATGGTTGAAACTAGCCAGTGGGGTCAGAAGTTGTGAGGTTGGAAACATGAGGGTTAAAAGAGTGACTGGATCAAACTAAAACACAGAAGACATTGAAATAAGGTCCTTACATTATTTTATTCCTACCTCACACACAGCAGCTTATCATAGCAATGAAGGAAGATAAATACTGCCAATAACAAGTTCCTTATTAGTCATGGGATAGCTGTAAAGCAACAGTGAACAAGGTAGACAGAGGGTAGGTAACTGTGCATAGCCTGCAGTAACTAGAACACCCATACAACCCCAGTACCAACAGAGAACTACAGAAGTTGCTAAATAATTTCTTCACATAAAAAGACAAAGGTATTGTAATGATTTCCTTAGAAATTATCTTTCCTTGCTGGAAAATCTTTATATGTTATGTATTGTAAAATAAATGAAAGGAAATACCTACCTTGGAAGCTGGAGCTATAAACTTACTTACCAACCACTTTTCTTGAATGCTTGTCCAGCAGTGCAGAGCGGATTTTGCCCTGGGGAGTACAAGGTTGATTCCTTTGAGCATATGAGGAAAAAACTGTCACTTTCAGAAAGTTTTGGGTTTTTTTTTTTTCTTTTTTTTTTCTTTCTTGTCTGCCCTGAGATAACTACATTTTACTAGAAGGATATGGAACTCCACCTTGAGCCTCCCATGAAACACAACCCTGTGCAAACAATTGGAAGAGATGCAGAATAGGCCCATGGTTATCTAGGCTCCTAATGTCTGTGGCTGTGTTAGTATTTGGGTTTGGGGGAGTACTGAGGTTTTGCAGCAAATCCTCAGACAACTCCACTTACACCACATTGGTTCAGACTCCACGGCAATCTTGGCAGACAGTAAGTGGACTCCCTCTGTTATCGTATCTATGGCTCCACAGAACATCCTGACGCCAGAGGAGTTTGGCTTCAGCTCTTACTGGAAGCATCCTTTTTCTTTCTGGAGCAGCGTGGTTCTGCAGCACAGCTGGGATCAGTTCCAAGGCTGTGCACTAGAGGGCAATTACTCTCATTCACGTGCGCTGGCTCATTATAATAATACCCTTGCAGTAGAGCAGAATATGTCGATGCAGATTTCCTCAATTACCTGCAGGATTCTGATGGCTACAAATCATTCACTGCAGGCTAGCAAATGGTACTTTGTAGCCATCTCCATTGTAAAAGATAGCTGTGCATTTTGAAAATTACCTGAATATCTTATTTTTATCCACCTTGGAAATGAGTCTCCTTAAATAATCCTATTTTTCAGTGATATTTCCATTTAGACATTATTTCTTTACCCCTTTTTAAACTTCAATTTAAGAATGCAGCACCAGTGATTACATGTCTCCATACTCTAGTCAGATATTGGAAAACAATTCAGAGTTAAAATTGATGTTTTGTTGCATTAGATTTTATTTAAGGTAGTATTTCTTTTGGAGAGAAATATTGTCAGTTTTGCACCAAGTAAAAGGACATCTGTAAGTCTGATTTAAAACTACTGAGCTCAGTGCATTTTGTTATTTTAGTTCATAAAAACAGGATAAACATTTTTCTCCAAGACATCAATTTATTATTTTCTACAAAAACAGATCTGTTTATGACAATGACTTTCTACTACCTTAGAAGGAGTTTGTATGTCACCAGTTTCCAGTGACACTGTGTCTCACACTTTCATAGTATCTGCTATCTCTGGCAGCTTGTGGGTAGGAGCAAGAAGAGTATTTCTAATGTCTGCTCCCTCTAGAAACTTATGTGATGAAGGAAGGAAAAAGGGATAACAAAAAGCTTGGTGAGACCTGAGAAAAATACTGATGGACAGCAATTTTTCATATGAATTACTGCAGATTTGGAAAGTAAATGACAGCTGTTGGAGCTGAAGGAGGAGACAATTGCTAATAGCAGTAAAAGAGCAGTGATGCAGCCTCCCAAGATTTGGACAAACAGAAGTCACGTGAGTTTTTAGTGAGGTAGTGAGGGGTAGAGATAAAAGGATCTTGGATGAAATATGAGGGTAGAAAGAAATATCTGGCCAATTATTATTCAGGTATGATATATTAACATCCAAAAACAACCATCTGTACCAGAATTACTGAAATTATCATTCTTTCCAAAAAGAAAAAGAAATCTTAAAACTGGAGTTCACCACACACACACTCTCTGTGGGAATTAGATCTAGAAGACAGAAATAACATTTTCTGTACCAAATCCCCCTTTAACATACCCTTTTTCTCCTGAAGACGTGAGCTAGATTTTCCTTTATTCAAGACCCAGCATACTTGATGAACCTTTCTTCTTAGCAACTGGCCAAGTTTGAAGACATATATCAGGGCCCCCCGAGGACCACAGCATGATCCCTAGTACTTGAGCTGATTCTGCCTGTGGTGCAGTACTAACTTGACACTGCTGAGAGAAATCTCCAAACAATCTCTGTTGTCCTTTGATAACAGAGATTTCTTACCTTTTTACGAGAACAATCTTGTAGGTAAGATCAGCTTAGGTCCTGCCTCAGCTGTAGGAGGCTGTAAGGGGCATAACACGTTATTTATAATCGGGACACTTAGTTCAGAGGTACATATTGGAAAGAAAATTGAGGGGCATTGGACTTGGAAGAGAAGATGGCTGAGCAGGACAGAACATGTAGAAGATGTAAGAGGAAAATAAAAGAAAACAAAATCCTGAAAACTCCATGAGAGATTCAACCAGCTGTCAGTGGATAGAAGGAAACTCGGATCGTGCTCCTTGAATATCTGGACGTTTGACATTTCAGCAATTTGGTGAGTTGTCCTTTCAATTTGCTCATGGGAATTGAGTGTGGCAGGGTCAGGGAAAAGAGGAAAAGATGTCTCTTGGTTCCTCGTATTGTCAGTAGGGGCTGGGAATTGAAGGGGCAGAGCATGGAGAAGAAAGGTCTTTGCTGCACTCTCTGTAGGTCTGAGTGCAGAGCATTCCTTGTTGAAAGTGCACTAGCCCATAAAATAGTCTCAAGCACTCCTTGGTGAAGAATGGTACTTTAGGTCATTCCTAAGGTTTATTAGAGTAATACCAATTATGGATGAGAAATTCAAACATCAGAAGCTCAAAAATGCAAATTCAGATCAGAATATAGCTACTCTGTGTAAAGACAAGTACAAGAAGCAGTAAAGATAAATTGAATTAAAAGAATATACTATATAAATATTTCCACTTCATTCTACTAACATACTAAGTAACCTTCTATTTATAAATGAAAATGCAGGTTTCTTATCGAGTTCAGATTATTTTTTAAAATCTGTTATTATGACGTTTAAATACTGGGAAAAATAAGTGAAAAAGAAATGAAATTATCGAAATCCATAAGCTGCTGCAGCAATTTGAAAGTTATACTAAGATCTACATTCATTTTTAAGAAAAAAGTTAGCAATAATACACAAGTTTTTAATAGAGACAGTATTTTGTACGGAAACCTCGCCATATAACTTTTCCATTAATTGGAACAGAATGCCATTTGGAGTTTTGTTTTCATATTCATTAATGCCAATATTTGCCAAAAACAATAATTTATTTCTTTATCTTTTGTATTCGTTGCACTTTTTTCCTTATTGTTACCAAAACCTACAAATATCCACAAAAGACTTTGTGCTGATAACAACTGTACTATAAATACTTTAATTTCTGCTATCAATGCTTTTGCTAAGCATAATTAAGTACGGGTTTTGGTTTTTTCTTTACAAATTTCTTTCATTTGCCATTTTTACTTTTATACAGGGAGAATTAATTACTCAGCAAAATAAGGCAAAATCAAGAACTATATTCTGAAAGTTTTGCATTTACTGTATATTGAAGAGCAAGCAAATCTTTTTACCACACTGTAGCAATGGGAAGACCAGGTCAGGGTTTTATCCAAAATGTTTTTCCAAAGAAAGTGAAAGCTAGCAGTCAGGATGTTTCCTGCTCTCTGCAATAAAGACAGAAGGAACAAAAAAAAAGAGGATGAGATTAAAAATGCCCTCCAAATTAAATTTTTTTTTTTACTTTAGGTTTCAGTTAGGATAATAAAGTAGAAGATGGGAACAAAAGCAGCTTGGCTAATGGGTATATAGGCAAAAAAGAATTTTCTATCTTAAGTAAGAAGACTTAAAAAAACTCAATGTGTTCCAGAAACTAGAAAATCCTCATCCCAGACCACTGAATGGACATGAAACTGCGAGCCCCATAGGAAGGAGCAAAAATAAATATCTACCAACTCAGGATGGTATTATCTGACTGATAAAGAGCAAACGGAGCACCTATCTTTAAAAGCAAAGAAATGCCCTGGGCTGGTACAAACCATTAGTATCCTGACATCAGTAGCATAAAAAGTTTCCTGCCACACTTGATAGAAAACAAATGCTATATTTGCACGTGATATTTTCATGTATATAACCCACATGTTACCTGCTGGGATTGAGTTACATGGTACTCATGGTACTTACCTTCTGAGTACAACAGTTTTACAGGTTATCTAATATATGCGGGGGTGGGGAGGGAAGGGAAAAAAAAAAGGTGATTAAAAGATTAAATAAAAGGGTTAAGAAAATTTGGAAATGGAAAACTCTTTTTGCTTTATCAGAAATAGGCTACGATTTTTGTTATTATTATTTTAATTAATACTTTTCATCTGTATAAACTATAAATTTTACATCTACGGTTTACAAAAATCTTTGATGTTCTGGTGTATAAGAAATCGTTAGTTTACCCAGATAAATGAAAGAATATTCCATGATCTGAAAAATGAATGAAAAACTGGGTAAGAAAAAGGAAACTATGTTTTTCAAACATTTTTGGGGGTGTATACAAGTTAATGTTAGAATTCAGTCAAAACTAGCCTTCCAAATGATTGTATTAAGTTCTTCTCTTAATCATTTTAGTACAAAAAGTAGAAGTGTGTTCCTGGTAATGATGGGAAGCTGAAAGTCACAGTCAGGATGGAGGTGTCCCAAAATGTGAAAAGTGCAATGTACAAATTGTGCCCTGCAGAGCTAATAAAGACAATTTTTTGATGGGTGGCATGCCACAGTCTGCACAGCCTACATGTACAGTATATCTTCTCCCTGTTCTGCTCTTCATGAGGACAGCTAGGGAAGGAGAAGGCACCTCCAATTCTGCCCTGTGCCAAACTGAGACCAATTAGAGAGGGCTGACTGGCTGCCCCATAAAAGTTTTTTTTGCAGTGCTAACTCCACCTGTTCAGATCCAGGATGCACAAGAGCAGCAGAGTATCCAGAGCTCATTTCTCCAATATCCAAAACTCCCAGATGATTTTAATGGGTGTTAGCACTTTTCTGTCAAGAGATAAGGTCATTGCTAGCTTGGAAATTTTACTTTCAACTAGTCTAAGCTCAGCAAGGCATTTAGCATTATTGTTGAGGTGGTAGTTGTTGGAAGGCTACACAAAGAGATGGCCAGCATCAGTGTCTGAGTGAAATGCAGATCTTTCAGAGGGCGAGACGAAATCCGTTTAGTACATGTACAAGAAAGTGAGCGTATGCAGTTAAGGATCGTTATGTATCCATGTCTAGCTGACTGTAGAATTTAGATGTGAAAATGGTGCTAAGAATCCACTGAGCAATTGGGAGAATTTAGCGGGAGAGTGCAAAACCAAAAATCAGCAGCCTAAAATCTCATACTGCGAACATAAAGATATGGTATCAGTGTATTAGAATCACTTCATGTAAGGCACTGCTTGGGATAACTGTTAGCTTGGCAATCCTGTTTGTTGAGCTGGGCATGCTCCATCTTTGGCATCCAGCAGTCTTCCCATCCTACACGTTCGTGACTCAGCAATGAGTGCTGGTGGCTGTGCCAGGCCAAGACCTATTCCTGGTATGAGCATCACCAGCTTTCTCATTGCAATGGCTGGAGGCTTCTCAGCACAACCAGTTAAGTTCAAAGTGCTCAAACACTTTTTCAGGTAGTGTTTTGATTATGCATTCAAGCCATTAATAATCCCCCAGAATAGCTACAATGTATGCCTAGGTGCCAGTGAGGGCATGAAAGAGGGCAGGAGAAGCAAAGAGGCAGTTTTGGATAAGGCAGGGAGCTGTATGGAACTGGCAGTGCAACTGTAATATGCCATTCTTAGATTAACACAAAGAAATGGCTGCTTCCAAATCTCTAAGACATCTCCTGTCTATCCTCAAATACCTCAAAGTTTTTAAACAATAGCTTTCTTCCTTTCCTAAAATATATGTTATTCTCAACTGTAGAAATCATAGTCATGTATTCCTATAACAGCAGCAAAAATTCCCTTCATCCTTCCCTATAAAGAAAATACCAGAACTTCTAATGTACAATTGGGATCTTATAATAGGAGGCTATCAGTCAAAGCTAAATTTGGAATCTGGAATCTTCAGAGAAGTATGCTGGTATGTCTGCAGCTTGATTTGTGGCACATGTACACTTGCAGATCAAGTTTGCCTTGAGCAGGAAGAGAGGCCTGTACAGAAGGCTGCGACAGATTTTACAGTGGACACAAATATGTACAAAAGGTTGGTTTAAAAACAACAAGCCATCGCTTCCAATCAATGCTTGACACGTCCAGTTTCCTGAGTCTGAAGTGAAAGACACGGTCAGATATTCATCACACAATCTGGCCGTATTTATTTGCATCCGCATGTTTGAAAATCCAAGTTTACATTTTTTAAAGCTAAATAAAGTTGCCTTGTGACACTCATATTGTATCTATTACATATTTCACTTCAAAACCTCATCTCTCCTAAAGCCTCTTCAGTGTGCTTGAAGTAGCACAGCTAAAGAAAAAGAATTTTCAATTTAACTAGAGCACTGACATTCTGTTACACAATTCGATCTTGTCTATTTACCTGCTCTTAAAAAACACAAGACACTAAACAAAAATGCTGAATGCATCTAGTCTGCAGTGCCATAGGTGTCTGAATGCATCTGTAGCTTCCCTCTCACTCATCAGTGTAATTGTTGTCATGTTATTCCATTTTTTGATTAGTCTGGTCCGCCAAGCTCAAAGCTTTTTCTGGCCAAACGTTCTTCTGCTGGTTGTCATGGTGACTGCATTGTTAGCGGGGAGAAAGGCTCTGTTGTCTGGCATTGTTCTGTTGTGCTTTAGGTAATGCACGAGGCATCACAAGTGAAGTGGATGGACCTTTTTTGCTCTGCATCATTGCAGAGTATTGAAAATCTCACATAAAAAAGGAGCAAATAGGCCCTGACCAAAGAAATAACCAAGTTCTTTTTAAAAGAAAGTGCGCATTATTGTAAAGAGGTAAAACAGCACTAACGATTAACTGAATAATCTAAGAAAATGCTATAGAAATTATATTTATTAAAAGAACAATTGCTAGGATTTGAATGTTACTATACAATACTAACCATTTTGCAATTTAGCTTGAATATGGTTTTTAATGATACAGCTTTAGCATTGCTTATTTCTCTCCATTTTACTATGTCATTTGACCCCGATTCTATTTAGCTTACAGCATTGTGCTTCAAGAGGTTAATGCAATAATTTACTCTTAGAATTTTAATCTATGAATTTCTGCCTTTTCAAGTAAACTATCATAATTAGCTTATTACTTTTTCCATCACCATCAGAATGTGTGTTCTTTATTACCCAATGAATGAGCTTTATCTCCACTATTAATTTGAAAAAAAAATAGTATTAGAACATCACGCTGTACTCACAGTTTTGACTTTGACATTCAGACCATTACTTTAAGAGAAACTTCAAATAGGAAGAAAATTATGGGAGAAGCCCTGAGAAAGTTCTTCAGAGACTTTGTCTTATTTAAATGGTTTGGCTGGCAAAATATTTGCTTTAAATTGTGATTAATTAATACCTTTCAACAGCAACTTAAAGTCTGAAGATTGAAGATAATCCTAAAGAAGATCACAACAGCGTATAAAAATCAATAATACAGGGTTCCAGCACCTTTGATTTTCAGCCTGTATTCAAATTCACCTGCTCGCACCATTAGGGGAAAGCAGCAGGGTACCAACATTTCTCTCCTGTCGTTCCTGGGAAAAAATACCTTTCAGCAGAACCTGTCACTGGATGTCACCAAAGTTCCATGAATTTGCAGGCAAAACAGGACTAATTTATCAATAAAACTCAAGAATCTTCAAACAAGCAAGCAGAAAGGCCTGTTAAAGGTAGCCTAGCATAAAAATGATCTGGGTACACTCACTGTCTTCTGTGTAGCCACTGGAGTTTACCTCAGCTACAGTTGCAGTTCAGCACTGTGGCTTTGAGCAGGTTTGTGTCCCACAGGCACAGAGTTGGGTAAGATTTTGTCTGCTGGAACAGCCCTTGGTGATTCTGAAAAACTGCACAGAGCAGCTGAAGTTGAGCAGTAGTACTTGTTAACATAAATTTTTCCTATTCAATTCCGTAAAATGAAATTAACACTTGTCTTTGTCTTCCTTTTGTTTTTGGCCAGAACTCTGTCTGAATTGTTTCTGGAGGCCAGCAGGGCTGGAAATGTCCCGTACACATGGGGTACAATTGGTGGTACACACGAATACCTGAAGGAAGCCTTTGCCTCTCAGGCGCTTCATACAAATATGTGTCAGATGGGGAGTCTAAAAAGAAAAACGATGCAATAAAAATAGGAGGCACTGCACTGATTTCCTTGCAGGGGAATCAGTGTAAGCACATTAGCTGCAGAGAAACTTCTGACTAATGCGGGTGAAGGTAGAAAAATATCCAATTGCCTATTTTCCAAGAATAGGAAACTTTTAAATGCCTATTATGTGCAACCTCAAAGGGATTTAACCTTTGAGGAAAACAAATAAAGAAAATTGCCTCATCACAGAGTGATGAGAGGCCAAAGAGTTGGTATTTCAGAAATAACCAAGTGACTTGGGTATCAGTGCCAGTCTTGCTGCAGAAGAACATCCACCTTCCTCATGCTGCTGACCTGGGCTGCCACACAGGTGTGCCTTGCACAGCCGGGCACATGGACACCTCTGAGGCTGGGGTACCTCAGGATGCAGTGTGCTCACATGTATGCACAAGGGTTATTTACTCGCACAGCAGAGGCAGGTGAGCATGCAGCCCATGACAGCCTCGTCTATGGCAGAGGTATAAATCCTACTGAATTCCTAATTCTCTTTTAATTCTATGATACTACTATATAGCTCTGTTTAGTTTCCTCTTATTAAATTCTGGAGGGTTTTTCCATAAGGGGTATCTTCAGAAATGCTAAAACAGGACAATTGTTTTTTGGAGAGAGCTCTACTGCCTTCTCAGCTGCAAAGGATGATTACGATATCTGAAAAAGGTACTTACAGCTTAGTGCACAGAAAACACGTATTCTGTTTTTCTTTTCCTCTGTTAAATATAATACATAGCAAAAAATCTACAGAAATAGCAATCAAAGCAGACACACTTTAAGAAGATTCCCAAAGCTTCTTAATTTGCACTTCATTCCTCCCAACAGCATTTCCACCGGTATTCATCGCTGAATATTCATTCCTGTTTTCTGCTCTGGGCTGTGCAGCAGCAGCCATCAATGACACGCAGGTATTCCCCTGACGGGGTGAGATCCGCCTGCCCTCCCCTGGCCCCTGTCTTGTTTGGGAGAGCCGCGATCCCCTCCAGCCCCCTTTCCCTGCCTGATGCGCTGAGAGCTCCCCCTCCTGTCGCAGCACACGTTCACTGCAATCAACAGATTAATATTATTACCTCATTTTAATTAACTCTTCTCCTCGGCTCAAAAAAAAAAAAAAAAAAAAAAAAAAAAAAAAAAGCACATCTGGTGCCTTTCAGAGCCAGACAAAGCTTCTTCCCTCCTACCCTCTCCCGAACATCAGCTATAACCTGGACAACAAAATGAAAACAAGAGTACAAGAGTTTGTTTCATATACCAAGCAGTTGAAAGTGACAGTGGAAGAAAAGGGACTTGCTCTGCACAGGGATCAAGGAAAATGATAACCATAAAAACTTCCATGTTTCTGTACCTCAGCAAAGCTTTTTAGGTCAAGCTAGAGCAGCACAAAGACTGTGGTTTTGTGGTTTTTAGACCAGAATTTTCTCACATCAGTTTAACTTGAAGAGAAGTGATGCTTTGCTATCCACAGCTACACAGGTAGATGGCTTCCATACAACTGCTCAGGCCCAAAAGGTGATTACAAATCTTACCATCACCATTTCCTCTCTCAAAGCCACACTTAAATGTGACCTAACCCAACAATTCCCCAAATTTCTAAAAGTTAATATAACAAGAAAAACACAGGAAAACATGTCACTTCTTGAGCCTATAGTCCTGCAGGCGCCTACTAGTGAAGATGAAGAGGACGAAAACTACTCACCAGTTCTCCAGAGCAGGAGGTATTCTCTCTGCTTGTGTTTGACTCGGGAGACTTTATCCAAAACAAAAAAAAAAAGAAAGAAAGAAAAAGAAAAAAAAAAAAAAGAAAAAAGAAAAAAGAAAAGGGAGATAAGACTTAAAGGGATAACTGATTTACTGATTTCCAGGAAAGGAACTAATGCTGGTGCTGCTTTTGCTTTTGTCTTCACCTTGGTTCCTAAGTTCTTATTGGCAAGACAGGCTCTGACACTACTGTCCAAACTATCTTTCCTCTTTCAAACCTGACATTATGGCAAATTTAGAAATTCAGGTTTGTGAGTTGCTTGGGAGCTTGAATTTCCCTTTGTCTAAGCACTGGATCAGCTACTTTCTTTCCCTCTCCATTTTATTTTCATCAACTTTTTTTTTTCTTTACACGATCTATTTTTAAACTAAAATTACATAAAAGTGATGCACTCACCATACTCTGGTATTTCATTATTGCTATTTATTATTATTTTGACTTACAACTCCAAAATAAAACTCTTCCTAAGAACTCAATATTTTAATGCCCAAATACCTTCTGGCTATTCTCAATAGTTCTAGATATATAAACAATTATATACTTTAAAAATTCAAATAAATATTAGAATGAGATGAAAAAAAATCCCTTTGTGCTTATGTTATATCAAAACACAAATGTGTATTTTACAGTAGTGAGAAAAATTTCTTCACAGAGGATGGATTTTAACAGCTAGGGGGTGAATTTAATCGTAACTAATCTAGATCTTGAAAAAAAGGAAAAATAACCAAGTTAGCTTCTGATGAATGCAAATTAAAAGTATTGCAACAATTAGTTTAGCTGTATCAAAACATGAGATATAGCAAGCTAGAACTATGTCCACTCTTACATCTTGCTTTAAAACTGTTACTCTATTTTTATTACAGACCTGAATGTCACAGAACAATATAGGGATGGGAGCTGTGCTAGCTAATCTGCCATAATCCTTTCAACTCTTTGAAAGAACAACAAGCAGTTGATAAGCAGGGTCAGGCTGGGTCAGGATTTTGATGGGAGACATCTAAGGAATGCCTAGGTGTTTCAGGAAGGGGATGTGAGTGAATTAGAGAGCTGGTCACATCAGCCAGCTTGCTCTCCCCTCCACTTCAGTAATGAGCAAACAGAGCAGACCATGTGCTGTTGAAGGGGAAATCTTTGGGTAGATGAATAAAAGCAGAAATACCAATCAAACTGTTATCTTTCCCCTGGCAGTGGCTTTAACTAACACCAACTCAGGTACATATATTTTGTCTGGCTGATTAATTGGACAAACTCCCATTCCTTCTAAAATTTATGGGGTATTATCAGGCGCTCTTAGACTATACCATAAACTACGTTTACAACCCGTTGTCTCGATTTGCTTTACTGCCACACACTTTGGACATACAAAAAACAGTTCTGCAAAAAGCTTTTGAGTTGCACAAATTACAATTATCGCCTGCATCAAATCTTGTGTTGGTTTTAACTACTGCCAGTACTGTTACACACAAAAAAAGTGCTAGGAAATGCCAGTAAATATTTTCAATTCATGCACCAAAAAGTTCTCATTTGAAACAGAAAAGTGAATGCAGTGCAATTATTTCAGAAATATGTGTCTTGTACTTCCCTTCCAATGTTTATGATTCTGATTCTGTGATTCTGCGAAATATTATGCATGCTGTGCTGGTGAAAACAATCACCCTCCCAGAAAATATTTCATTGAAAAATCAGTATCTGTGGGTTACTGAAAGGAACGTAGCAATTTCAATGAAAAGAGTAAAAGCCTCTCTCTCAGCCCTCATTTTGTGCTTTTTTGTTTCCACTGAGCATATTTTGAGAACTAATCAGCCTTATAAAAGGTACCACTGTTAATCTACTGTTTGTCTTCGTCTTCACTGCAGCTGCTTAGTAGATTGAGAGCAAACAAAACCAGAATTAAGGTCATTCCATTTAAATCCTTCAGAGTGGAAGACAAGGAGTAAATTATTGCTGGAATTACATGAAGGAATACCCAGGATAAGGTAACTATTGTTTATTATTTGCCAGCCCCATAGTGGCACTGCATTTACATATTTGCAAAGGGATTATATGAACATTCTATGAGATTAATTGATAGCATGGGGACATTCTCTGATATACTGTCCTCACAACTTTAAAGTAAGCTCCACTGCTCTCAAAGACAAAATGCAGCACACATGGCCACTAAGAAAAGAATGAAACATACCAGATACTCAGTGCTCACACATGGAAGGCAAAGACATTTTGTCACATAAATAAAATATAAATGACAGTGTGCCAACATTACAGTTCATCAAACAGCACAGGTCTGAATCACACAGAATCATTGTAAAATTCCTAAAGGTTGATTTTGCTTTCTTTCACCAGATACCTCAAACCTGTATTTTCTCATCTTTAAGGCAGAAGGAGCAATAGCACAAAACATCTCTTTTATGCTAATAACAGGAAATCATTTCACAGTAGTAAAATCTGAGTAGAAAATGAGTGGTCAAATAAGTAGAAATTTTGGCCATCAAGAATCCACAAGCTTTTCCTTCAAATTAGGAAACATTCCCTGGGAGCTACTCTATAAATAATACATGGTGGGTTTTAGTGTAATCTTTAGTGTGAGAACACGCTTGCTTTAGAGCCAACAGTAATACCACTTCAAGGAGGAAATGCTGTGTGAAGAGAGGATCTTGCAGCTCTCTCCCACTTTAAAATCAAGCGCAATGGCTCGGCAGTGCCTCCAGCCCCAGGAGCCTGATGGCTGCAGGCCCTGTGTCAGTGCTGAGGCCAGGTCCTGGTGTGCAGGGGCTGTCAGGCCCCAGAACTTGTGCCTTGCACGTGGTCCCGTTGGCACATTTGTGGGCCACGCACAGCGTCCCTCAGCTCTTAAGGGACTGCAAGGGCTGTGGAAGGGAGGTTTGCATCAGTCTCTCAATAGCTCAGAGCGCACCAAGTCATCATCAGGCACATTCTTTCTTCTAAATGCTGACCAGAGCATTTTGTATGTATGTATCTTTTGTATGGTTCTCTAGACTTATCAGGAAGCAGATGACTTGCAACAGAAGATGAAATACAGTGGGGTCACAGTTATTTCAGGTGAATCATTAGTACCTGTGAAATTCCTTGGATTATCCACAGATAGAAGATTCAGCGTTCAGCAAGAATAAAATCTTGTTTCTCCCTTTTCCAAGTACAAAACAGAAAATATTGGTTTATGCTCTACTTTTCTCTGTGAAAGAGTCTTGTTTATGTTGGGAGACCTAAATTATAACTGTCCCCATGCAAAATATTCCTTGGTTATCTTTATTTAGGGCATAAACAGCTTTAATATCAGTCTGGAGGGGTCTTTCACAAAAGAAACGATGGTTGTACACAAACAGCAGTTAGGTGTAAGAACATTTAAGGCAACAGTTATTCCTGGAGTCAGTGAAGAAATACAGCAAAATTCTAAAACTGCCACAGGAAACATCTGCATATAATAACAATTGCCTTCTTACAGCTCTGAAATACATTTTGAAGCACACAAAAATTTTGCTAACATCATCCACCAGAGAATTGTTACAAGGATAATAGGACTTTACATGTAACAGCCAGAAAAACATAGTAGCTGGGAAATATTTACCTGCATATGCAACTACTTCAAACAAAAAGCTACATACAGACATATTTATATAAAACGACTAAAGGACAAACATCAAAACAGAAACAAAACACCAAAAACCAAGAAATTATTTTTTAGGATACTGGAAGATTAACTTTAGGATTTAGCACCCTCTCTATCTGAAAATGCATGGACAGATATGCTTACAGCTTGTATTTTCTTGTACATTCATAAGGCTGGGAACAATTTCCCCCTCATTCCCATTCTTTTCAAGAGATGCTGCTATTTCTTTTTCTGTTGTAGACATTTCTAATCACAACATTTGCATGCTATTTCAAATATTAAAATAAGAATAAGACACAGAGCTCTGAGCTCTTCCTCTGCCTCTGGCTGTCTTCAGGGGCCAGAAAGAAGACAGGCCAAAGAGCAAAAAAAAAAAAAAAAAAAAAAAAAGTACTAATAGACAGAGGCACAAATGGAGAAAGGCACAGTTGATTCTAGCCTTGATTTGTTGAAAAGCATTAATGTGATCTAATGTGCTAAATGTGTGTCTGTCAGCAAGGCGCACGGGCTATGCCAGCACCTGCCAGTTCCTGCAGTCTTGAACTTTACTTCTCAGGTGGGGGTGTGATGAGTATGCCTATAGTACACAGCATTTTCTGTGAGACTAGAAAATATACAGAAGGAGAGAACTTGCTGCATAGTTTGATGACATTTTCAAGAAATATTATAAGGTAATGAAATCGTAGATGGCTTTATTTATCAATCATAAAATATAGCTTATTGTTTTTCCAATGCTGAACAAATAATTAAAAATAAATAGCAGGAAAGGACTGCATGCAGGCTATGATTATGGTGAAGGAACTAGAAATTTACTTATTTTAAGTGTTGCACTTCTGAAAGAAGTACAGAAGTCAGCCAGAGTGTAGGGGTCAGACTGTATTTACGATGCTATCTGCAAGAGTGAAAGCACTGGCTGAAGGAAGGAAGGAGGCAGAGACTGAGAGCCAGCAAGTCCATATTCTGTCTTTTTGCCTGTGTGCCTCCAGAGAAATGTAAAGTGTTCAGTGTCTGGAAACACACTCACTCCAGCTCTGAACCAGCTAGCTTGGGCAATGAGAGAAAATTTGGAATCTAACAGAGTACATCTCAAAATCTGATCTGAGCAGCAATCCTTGCTGCAGTATGTGCTCCTATCTCTTGCTGTCATCATGCCTTCAGTCCCACTGCAGACACATTTTCTGTGGCAAGTTTCCCAAGTGCTCACAGAAAAATACAGCATTACACGTGCTGCCCTCCCTTGTCTCACACCTCCATAGTTTCTCCATGCTTTAAGGTAATTTGGATATAATTTTTTTTAAGGTTCCCTATCCCATGGCTTATTTCACTGGAGTGTAAAGATGCTGGCCGAGGAAACTCACTGTAATATTTTTCCCCATTTTCACAAATTCAAAATATTACAGTAAATAGAAACAAATTCCACAAAAGTGGAAATCCCTGTAAGACATATCAATAAATAGCTGTGATCATACCTGTTGTACTGCATAAAAACTAAACCTCCTTGCTCATACAGCTAAGGGTATGGAAAAACTGGAATTTTGTTGTCAGCTGAATCCTGGTGAGGAGCCCTGCAGTTTCTGGACAGTAAGAGCTGTAAAAGCCAGGCACATCTTCATGCAGAACTACACATCTGCTTTCCATCTCTCACAGGAACAACAAAGCCTTGATGCATGCATGGAATGGAATCAAGACTGCATGTACCAGCACAGGTACCATATGAGAGATGTGGGATGCCTTTTGCAGCCAGAAGGTGCATGCTTAAAGGTTTTCTACAGCTCAGAGGAGTGGGCAGCTACTAGTGCTGACAGAGCAAGAGCAAATCTGATGCTGAGCACAGACTAAAGCAGAGGTTTTGTTCTTCCCTCACATCTCCTGTACCCATGACTCTGCGTGGCTGTAGGAAACAAGTGGTGCTGGATACTGCAAGGGGGGATGCACACAATTTCCAAGGGCACAACCCCATGCTCAGGCACATGATCTTCACCTGCTCCTGTGAGGTGATAATGTATTTGTTATTCATATTGCCTGTTTCTTTGTTCCCCTTGGAAGCCTTCAATTTCTTGGGAAGAGTTGGACTGTCCTTTGTTCCTCTTGAAGACGAAGGAAGACCCAATGGGTTTAAAGCGATGACAGTTACACAAAAAAAATCAGTCTGTTAATATCTCAGATTCAGGGTATGTTCAGTCCTTGGCCTCTGCAGTGCCTGTGTACTCAGATGCTCTTAGAAAATCTTTCAACAGAATAATAGTGAATAATAGACACAGGTCAAACATTTCTTAGTGGATTTTCTAGACAAACTGGAGAGGAGTGGACACAAAACCTGGGACTTCAAAAAAAGGCTTGCATTCACCTAACTTAAGGCTTACCTAGGGTCTACATTCAAGAAGGATGCATGGCATCAAATAGCTGGAAAATGGGTCCTAGAGTATACGACTATCTATGTCGTCTCTCTCTAAAGGGGATAGATACCAAGGAGCAACTCCACGACAGCAGATAAACATCTGTGTAGGAATCAAAACTGCGATACGCTCCGCAGCTTGACAAGGAAAGGGACAATCTCTTGCTGCTTGAATTCAAAGCAAAGCAAATTCAAGAATGAAATGAGGTGTGGTACATTCCTGATGGTGCTCATTGGTCAC
Source organism: Centrocercus urophasianus (assembly GCF_019232065.1). Classification (NCBI taxonomy): domain Eukaryota; kingdom Metazoa; phylum Chordata; class Aves; order Galliformes; family Phasianidae; genus Centrocercus; species Centrocercus urophasianus. Next base: position 29,695,717 of record NW_024884586.1, on the reverse strand, counting down.
TTTACTGAGAGTAGTGGTGGCTCCACACACCAGTAGGAGCCAGGTCTACAGCTGAGGTTCCTTCCCACAGGGAAAGAAAATCTAAAAGAAGCTGCACCCCTAAAACACTTTTTTCTAGTACTATGCCATGTCATGGATACAGTCACATAAATGATTGGCAAAAAAATAAATGATACTGAATACTATCAGAAGAAATCTCATACCTCCACTACATGTGTCCTTGCAGAGCACTTGGGAATATACTGGTGCTTGGGTAGTGAATTTTGTGATATGAAGGCTGCTCCAAAAGTAATATCTCCTGTTTAATTATGTTGGCCCATGATGTCAGTGGCAGATGTTTGTGGTACGGCAGTAGAGGGGCAGTCTGACAAAGTGGCATCTGACATGGGAGTGTTTATGAAGAAAAGGTGTGTATCATTGAATTCTTCCATGAAATGAAGGAAAATGGCACCCACTGACATTCATCAATGTTTACTGAACATTTATAGAGATCTAACAGTGGATGTGAGCACAGTGAGGTGGTGGATGGTGCATTTCAGCAGCGTCCACAGCTGCAGGAAAGACATGCCCCATTTCAGATGGTCATGCAGATATTTGTGAGAGCAGCATGCAGACTCCTGTGAGATGGAAAAATGGATCTTGAATACACCTCAAAATTTACTGGAGCAGACAAGCTCATACCTCCTTTGTTATACCCTTCTCCTATTCCTTGCCAGCACACATTAAAAAATTCCTGTGTCCTTCACAGTGTCAATAATTTTACTTGAAATAGATAACACCTTCAGTTCCTAAATCTAATAACCACTATTACTCCAGAACCAAATAAAGGATATAAAAATGAAATTTAAAAGAACCTTTTATAATTTAAGAGTGCTAACTTAATCCTGAATATCTGCGGAAGATAAATTTCCATGTTATTGTGGCTCTCTATAAATTATCAGTAGTTGTAAAAGCTGTAATGCTTATGAGATTTTCTAGCTAATAAATGATTTTTTTTCTAAATTTCTGGAAAATCTGAAGAAAGAAATAATCAAAAATCATTGAAAATTAAAACTAAACATTGACATTAATTTTAATTGTCAGAGTGAAAGATTATCTGCTTTTACCAAGTGAAGCTCAGAAGCAAAATACAATGGATATATATCTTACAACAAATGTTTTCAAAGAAAAAAGCTAAAAATATCTCTTTTCTATATTTACACATCCAATTCAACTCTAGATAACTGCTAAAACATAAATTCCGATTGCAATCCAGTTACAATGCACACCAAGCACAAAAGCCTTCTAATGATCTTTGATTAGTTCTTTATTAAATTCATCAAGGGAGCAAAGAAAATTTAATAATCTTTGCCATTTGTCATCTTTCTGATTGCAGTTTTGATTAGAACTTTCAGCTTTTATTTTCTTCTTTTCTAGTCATTGCTATTACTGTAATACTGCTCTTTTCCTCTAGTTTAAGAGAGAAGGTAAATGAAACAAATTTATAATTCCAGCTCCGTGTTTAACTAAGTGTGTTCATGCCCTGGAGGAAACTAGCTAAGAATACTAGATTTTAAAAATGCAAAATAGCCCTTAGTGGAATGACTTGAATTCATATCATAAAAATTTTCGGAGTCCCAAGTAAATACCATCGTATCTAACCACTCAGTTACTGATAATGCATGTCAGAAACAGGCAGAAAACAGAGCCAAGTCCAGCCCCGGGTTTGTCATGCCCCCATTGTATTGTAAGAACTCCCACAAACGAGAGAGGGAAAAGTACTACAGCTTTGTTTTGAGATTGCTGCACCTGAGAGCTTCTCCTGCCCATAATGCTCTCAAGAATTGTACCCTCTACGATCACCTCACTGCTGACTTGCAGCTTAAGGAAGTTGTCCTCAATTACCTATTGCTTTTATTGGAGAATGGTGCTCTAGAGCTTCCTCAGAAACACAATACAAAGGCTTACCGCAACTAGACATGGAGCCCAGTCACCTTGAAATCTCTGCTAACACAAGGAAACACAAAGACTAACTTTTAAACCCCCAAACAGACAATGCAGTAATTTGCAACAATGAAAAGGAAGGTAGTTAGTAATGCACTTATTCCACTTTTTCTGAGAATGTAATTATACAAATGTGAAATCTTGGACTTACTAAAAATATCAGTTTATCTTTTTGTTTGGGGTTCTTTTTTCCTGGTCCACAAGGTGGTTTTAATGCTACGTCATTATAGGAACTGTTTTATGAGGACAAAATACTCATTTTACTGTTCATAATATGCTTTATTGCAGTCCCACTAAATGTTAAACTCAATATTTTTCAAATCTTCAAATTTTTGAGCACAAAAGTGAACACTTTCCAAAACTAATTGGAACATCTTTTCTTCCTCACAGGCTATCTACATTCTTCTAAACGTTTCAAACAATTATGTGATGTCTCAAATGCAAGACATTGGATCTTTCATGTGCAGTGATGTATTTGTCGTGTGGCAGCAACCATTTGCTTACGTTACATTTGACTTAATAGCAAAAGCCAAAGAAAAAATCGGGAGAACTAATAGAAATAATAGACATTTAACATTGATGCTCATAGTAAAATCTGAACATTTCTTCACTGTAGAAGATTCATGATGCAACGTTGCCTAGGATATTAGCCTAGTGTATGCTGCATTTTTAAAATAAAACTTGTCAGTCAGCATTAAAAAGTCATCTTAATTACAGAGAACTTGAAGAGAGTCAGAATCTGCTGTATGGCTGGTAATGCCATTGAGACAAAGTCAAAGTTTTACACTCCTAACTGCTCTTTATTAGAAAATGATTTATTCAATACGAAATAGGTTTTCAAAATGATGATGTGATTAATCAACTTGTTAGCAGAGAAAGTATTGAAATAACTTCACGGTTGGCATAGCTAGTTGTCAGAGCAGCTCTCCCTTTCATAGGCACTTGTTATAACAGGCAGGGGGCTAACCCTCTCAGACATGGAGCTAATCAGTCCTTGAAAGTCACTTCATCCGGTGGAGTGGAATAATGTACTTTATCGTCAGCTGTCCACCTCTACCATTTGGATCAGTGGTATTCAGATAGACCATTTTTTTGCCTCATCAACTTCCATTTTAAAGAATTATAATTTTTTCTATGGTATCTTTTATCAAAATATCAGGTTAAATGTATTTTATTATACTAACCACTTCATAGCTGACATTGTTAAGACCAGTCAATGAATACATACTGAGATAAAGAAAAAGCAGTCTTAGGAAGGCTCTTCTTTAAGTTTGACTAAGTTCTCAGAAAAAACACTACTAAGATCATAATTAATGAACAATATTTCCAGTGCAACATTAGCATAATTAAACTTCTAAGCCAAGGGCTCAATTTACAATTGCTGGGCAGATGCCAGCAGCTGTCTGCTTGCCAATACCTGCTCATACCATGCAAACAGATGCTCTTTACCAAAGTTTGCAGTATGCGTTTCCAACTTTAATAAAACTCTCTGTTTTCCCTGTCTGCAAGAATTCATGCTTTTCTTGACTCTGGGCTGGGACTAATTGAATGTGAATAGATGGGCCAGGGAGCCCCAGACAAGGTCACTGAACTTGGAGAAGGCAAAAGCTGACAGACCAGGATGATGTAATAATGCTCCACCCTGTTGTTTCCTCACTTTCAGTAATATCAGTAATATAAAATTATAATATATGTATATAATTTATATATATTACACGTGTATACATATATATATATATAATATAAAATATAAAACTGTCATAATGAATGAGGTATTTCTTTCTCTTAACCCAGGTTTCTTCCTCCTCAGGAAATCAACCAGAATTCTATTGTTTGCATAACATGTGAAACATGAGGGGTTTTGGCACAAGGTGTTACCAAGTCCTTTTAAGTGGCTTCAGAATTTAAGTAATCTGCAGTCAAAAATAACATTTTTCTTTTAATAATCTTTCAGACTTTCTACTAATGTGTATTAACAAGTGGAAATTGTCGTTACCAAACTGAACTTTCCTGAATGTTTCATTACTCAATTAACCATGATTTAAATTAATCAGAAAATCCGGGAAATGAATAAAAGTAGGACCAGACTGAACAATGTTGACAATTTGATTATGTTATATGCAGAATTCATCTATTCACTGAAATCCTCTTAATGTGATAACTCCACTCTTCTGATTACAATTATTTAATTTATGTGGTGAATGTGTTTTCTCGCGTTCTAATACTGACAGTTATTTTAAGCATTTTTTTCCTCTCATTTGGAGGAGACTGTTATAAGAAGGGAACAGTCGTCTTTAGAAATCTGTTCACCCAAATGCGGAAATAAAAGAAGCACCCAGATATGTTCCTCTTTTTAATGCAGTTACAGCATACAGGTGGCTTGAAAAAAAAATCTCCTTACCCTCTGTACTTCCTTTGTGTTTGTGCAATTAAATGTGTCTGCTAGTTGGCCAAATCCTACCACACGGCTTCCAGAGTGTGTCTAGCTGTCACCCTATTTCTTTCAATTACTTCAGTTTTCTACAAAAGAGCACAAAATCAATTTTATATCGCATAACTTATTTGCATTTAAATGTGAGTAACATAAAAAACAGTGCTTGGGCTTAAGGGAGAGCATCACCTTCCACAACATGCAGATTTCTGGTCTCGCAGTCTGAGGACCATTGATTCCAATGGGAATTTATCAAAGAGATGACTGCAGTGATCATAGAATCATAGAATCACAAGGTTGGAAACGACCTACAAGATCATCTAGTCCAACCATTCCTCCTCACCGTTGCCACCACAAGCACTAAACCATATCACACAGCTCCTCATCCAGATGCCTCTTGAACACTGCCAGGGACGGCGACTCCACCACCTTTCCGGGCAGCCATTCCAGTGCCTGACCACTCTCTGAGAGAAAAAGTTCTTCCTCATGTCTAAACATCTTCCTTAGGTCTATATGATCATGCTGACCATAATTTTAAAACAAAAGAACTTGTTGAATTTGCTTTATTTTTTGTCATGTTTTCATGGCATATAGTAATCAAGGCATATAGTATACTCATTTCCTGACCAAACATTTGAAGAAAGAAGTGAATTTGAAAGCAAGAGCAATTTATTACGCACATTTTCCTCCTTTGATTAAAAAAGTGTTTTGTTTTTACCTAGAAAAATTTGACTTTGTAACCAAAACAAGAGTACTATCTGTAACTGTAAGTTCCAATTCTCCCACTAAAAATTGGTTTGTATAAAATTTCAGAGCAGTTCTATTCATAAAACTGATGTTCCATGATTCTATCAAGAAACTGAAATTTGTCACTAAATCAGCCCTGCCAATTTTTTTTTTAATCACATGCATCCTTTTAGTGGGAGGCAGGTTTTGTTAACAACTCTTCATCCCCCAACCTTGTCTTATAGAGGGATCCTTGTGTGCCAGGTAAGCATAATGAAAAATCATTGAGCTATAGTGAAGAAAAAATGAGAAGTGAAGGGAAAAAAGGTAGTCAACACATATCACCAGGAATAGCTCATGCTGCCATGGTTTGAATAGAGAAATGAATTTGTTTCTTTCCAACCTTCTCCATCTAGTTACAAATTGTGTTTCTTGAAAGGCTAGCTCAAGTCTTTTGCACTATAATGAGGGTAATAAAGAATAATGGTACTTCTGTGTGCTCAATTAGACCCTTGCCAATAAACATCCTCTTTACTCTGATGCTTACTTTCTTGAATTTCATAATAAATTAGAAATAATTTGCATGGAAGAAAATATGAAATTGACTTAAGCAAAAAGAGTAACTCTGATATTTAACAGAAGTTAATGAGAAATAATCAGCTTAATTAAAGTTACCTTGTTAAATCAGAATTATGAATACAGAGTAAATTAATTTAAAGTCACCTTAGAGCCTTTACATCACAAACCACCATGGTAAAAAAGACACATAATAAAATCTGTTGATCTCAAATACGTTACGTGACTACAGTTTTTCTATAGTTTATGGTCCCCTTTGTTTATAGTTATGCTATAGTCTTGCAGATTTTTTTTTCTAAAACGACTCTTAAGACTGCTGATGTTTTTCATTAGTATATGTATTTCCTCATGAGTGTAATCTCACTACAGTGAAGGAAGTACTTCTGCATACAAGAAGTATGCACTGAATCACCGATTTTACATTTACATGAAAGAGTAGATTGAGCTTAATAATTTTATAAGAATAACTAGTGCTTCAAAGAAGAACAGGAGTCCTTTCTGCAGCTCTACTGTAAAACTTGTTCAAAACTGTTTTAAATTCAATATCTTGAGAACTTCTGCCTGAGTATATCACATGAGATCTTACTCTGTACAAGCCAGTGGAAGTTGTTCACTGAAATAACTCTTGAAATATCTGAAAACAAAATTGAAGGCGTAACATTTAACTTACACTCATAGTTAAAATAAATTTAATTTTGTTTAAAGGAAATCACGGTTATCCTCTTCAAAATCCACAGAGGCATCCTGAAATGTTGCTCTCGAAAGGGGAGCATGTGCTCCCACCAACTGTTCTACCGTAGTGATCTCCTCTAATGCTTTCAGAACCTCCAGCAAACATAACTCTGCCCTTGTCTGCTTTGCTTACAACTACTAAATACCTTCAGCTTCCTCTCCCATGACTCCACATCCAAAATCTGAGAGTATTGCATTTTGAATCCCAGCACAATTACAGGCACCTCTGTGTCACATTATCTGCTAAGATATGCTCTTAGTGCTGAAGTTGGTGAAATTTGGCTATTGCTATTTCTAACATTACAGTGCAATTGGAGCAACATTTCTGAAAGACCCATTCAGTACATTAGCTCTCAAATATGAAAAAATACACTTTCATCACTGAAATTATTCACTTAAAGTAGCACTTCAACAAAACATTGTCCACACCGACCTTGCAATTATTACACATCTAGTGAGCACCGATTTACATACCATGTGCTTTTCCACCTGTAATTGAGGCTATTAAACAGAATGTAGGGGCCGTGCTCCACCCTCTGTATCTAGCAGATTACAAAGGTGTAAACTCAACAATACACAATGGTGAAGTTGCTGCTAAAGTTGGGCTACAAGTGCTCATCTCAGCTGAGAGTCCTACACCTGTGCAGATCAGCTGCTTTGGTTCAGCAACTGCCAGTGCCCAGGTGGCTCATAAACACCAACTGGTGAAAGTCCTCCTGAGATAAACTAGTCAGAAAATAAGAAGGATGACACAATTCTGTTGTTGGTTGTGGTTTTTTGGTTTTTTTTTGTTTTTTTTTTTTTTTTTTTTTTTTTTTAAATTAAATTAGAATTTGAATTTCAGATTTGATTAGAATTACTTTTTCTTCCTGTAATTTAATATTAATCTTTAAAATAATCCTTAGGGAAAAAAAAAATAGTATTTTTCTTCCTTGACTGACTGAGGCATTTACAAAAGTACTGAATTTTAACTAACTGATAATCATGATTATTTAAATAATCATTTGCCCACAGATTTATAAAACTTTTCAGTATTTGGGAATTAATGTGTTATGTTTGCCAAAGATACTGCAAATACTGAACAAATCAGAACTTCTGCTTTCATTCACATGAAAATATCTTTAAATCATATATATACTTTTTTTTTTTTTTTTTTTAACAATACTGTAGGGTTTGTATACTGCTGTTCTTTAGCTACTGATGTAGTATGATCTAAGAATGTTGATGATATAATTCACTTTTGAGAACGTGGAAAACATCTAAAATGGAAATTTCCTAGAAGACTGGGAGAAAGAGAAATAAAAGGAGAACAGTCTTGAGATCCTAATTTGGAATAGTATTTTGTATTGTTCTTGCAATATAATGTAATTATGGAATCAACTACTAGAAGGTTCTGAATTAGAGTCTGGATGGCTCAAAAAAAATCACTGCCATGAAGGATGGGATAGGACATTTGCATGTGAAAGGATGGCGAATGGTATCTATAAAGAATTGTAAAATTACTACCATATTTATTATTATAATTTTGTATCATCACAGACTCATTTCAGTATGACCTGTAAGAATAGATTAAATTAATGCCATTTTCTTGTCTTGTTAACATCTTTATCACAAGAGCAAGCTGTCACAATTTTAGTGTCTAAAATAGTCCGTGAATTACAGAGGGCAAGAGATGGACTATTTCCCCATTCTGCACATTGGTTAACTAACCTCTCCCAGTTCACTCTTCCTTCCCAACCACACAGGGTAAGAACCAGCATAAAACCTCCTTATATCCCACCAGATATATATACAGGTAGAAAAGAAGCCAGCCTTCACTATTTTAAATCTCCAGGCAAGTTAAATAAGAAGAAATCCAGAGCTGGATGAGCAAAAGAGGACGTGGGTAGAAAAGCTCTGAATGGAAACTAGACTCAGAAAGCACTGTACATAAAATTAAAGCAAGAATATATGTACCGATTTTAATGCACATACATGTATACTACACAAATTTTTAAAATACACAGTCTGAATAACTTACTTTTATACTTCTGAGCACTTTGTCCACCCAAATGATCCAATGATAAGAGAAAACTATATCTCTATGACTTCACTGGCAGTTTTTTATAACAAGATATTTGGGACCCCAAAAAGACCAAGACTAGACTACTAGATGAAGATAAAGCGGCCTCTGGAAAATATCATCTTTTTATGTAATTGGACTACAAAAAATAGAGGTTGGTAAGGTTTGTCTGGCTTTTCCTTGTCCTTCCCAATTTCCTTTTTCTCAATTTCAGTTCAGGAAATAAGGACTAAAACATCCCCAAGTAATTTCCCAAGTGAAATTCTGAGAAATTTTCTTGAATATTTTCAAACAAATACACCCTTCCTTTGGATATGTGCTCAAACAAGGCTTCAGAACTTTTAAACTAGGCTGTCCATCCTCTCTCAAAGTCTGCTTTCTTTGTTTTAAGATATTACTCAGTAAATACAGATAATTCTGTAAGGTGTTGCAGTTCCTGATTCAGTGTTCTTAATTATCATCGGATCTTTTACAGTCTAATGTATGTGTCTCAGGTAGAAGGTATGTGAGATCTCATTGCATTCTAGAAAAGTGAGAAAGGAAATTAAGACATCGCTTTTGGACACCAAGTAGAACATAGCAAACACACCTTGTAGAATTATGAGTAAATATTACATCCATCGCATCTATCTCTCAGATCATAAGCATGTGACAAATCTGTTTAGTAGCTGTGCACTTCACTCTGAATAACACTCAATCTGTTTTGTACCTACTACTCACATTTAATGCACTGGCTCTTAGCTGTTTTGTAGGAGCTGTTAGCGTGACAATACCCAGCTGCAGTATGGATTGGCAATGCAAAGGAGCACCCACAACTTCTGCCAAGTAAAAAGCCATTTCTAAGTCAGGAAGCTGACTTTTCTGAATCACACCTTATCCACGGTTTTACAGTTAGAGATGGATATTCTGGACACTTAAATACAAGCCTAATGAATACCACCTCCCCTCTTCCTTCCCGAGTTGAGCTCTGCCCTCTGCTGCTCTACCGTAACTCCTTTGTGCTCAGAAAGACATCTGCATGCTTCTGAGTTCCAGACAAGTAAAAGAATGCAGGTCTTCCAGTTAAAACTATAATTTCAGCAACAATTATAAGGTCAGCACAAAGCTCGTAATTTATAATATGCTATGTGTAAAATACTAGAGAAAACTGGTGCTCCAGAAGTACTTCAGGGTGCCTGTGTCAAGGAATACCAATGCTAAGGAGCTGATGGAACTGGGAATACATAAGAGCAACACTGATTTAGAAGGTCTAGCACCTTGTTCATCCAACCATGTTGTCAGTACCTACAATCCAGAGGTCTGACCAACTGTTCCCTGACCTCCACCTGCTAAGCTACCTAGTTTAAAAAGAATACCTCAACCCAATACTAAGAGGGTAGCTGAACAGCAAAGCAGGATGAACTGGGGGTAATGTGAAGGATCACTTTCTGAAAGACTGCTATTCCAGCTCAGCAATAAATAAAGCAGCTTGCAGTTTTAGATATAGAGTTGTAGTATTTACACACATAACTCACAAGGGTACATTTTAAAGGAAAGTTAATACAAACCCTAGTGGAGTTCCAAAATAAGTTTTTCCATCCCTTGGATGTACTGTGGATGTTGACAGTCCATTTGTATTGTTTTTGGAGCACTTTTCATCTGTTTGTCTGTCTAAGACTGCCAGAGGCACACTACTGCATATCAGTTTCCAAAAGGATTAGAACAATATGATAAAATTTGATGTAGGTCATGTTGTTTTCAACTGATGGCTTTTCAGCATCATATATTTATATACTACTAATTCCAGTTTCTGTTGTAAGTAAAGGTTGATTACTTATTTAATGAAGAGGCTTCTCTGGAACAGAGTTTTGTCACAAGATAATGGTCTCATGCTGTTAACTAAATGGAAAGCATTTACTGCAAAATATATACACCCTAATACATAAGATTAAGTTATATGAAGGGAATATTCAGCAATGTGATGTGGGCAACCATAAGGAAATATGCAAAAAATAATATTTTCTCATCTATAATAACAAACAAGATTAAAAAAATACATCTCTATTGTGCCTTTATCCTCACAATACTTTTATGTCAGTAACAGAATATATCAGCACAAGCTGTTTGCATTAATGGAGAAAAGCACTGCCTAATAGTGATTGCTACAGGACTGCAGGATTCAGCCACTGAAGGCTGGATGAATGATATAAGAAGGCATTTTCTACAAGATTCTACACCTTTTGGCTTAGGAAACCTCCAGCCCAAAGTACAGTTTTACTGTGCATTCAGCATGTGTCCAGTGTGATTCTGTCTCCTCCCTAAGTTCTTCTACTTCTATTACCAATATAAATTAATTTGCATATAGACACTTCCTAATACTCCTGAACGCGATGTTAATAGAGAGCTATAAACTCAAAGTGTTAATCAGGATGGGAGAGACAAAAGATTTCCCTATGGCGAAATTGTCAGTTACATAATCAGAATACATTAAAATCTAGTAGGCAGCATGTTTTTAATAAAAAAGAGCAAAATGAAGAGCTGAATTCATGGACAGCAGACAAAGCTCCCTTAAAAATAAGGCTATTAATGCTTCCTGCAAGGTCAGATCAAGGGTGATGAAATGAGAATTGACCAAACATGAGAGCAATTCCCAGCTAAATAAAAAGCCAGATATTCTTTTCTTCGTCTACAACAGGAAATGAACATAGACAAGAACGGTTGATCACTGAAGCCAAAAATGTACTTTCTATTCTCTGAGCTTTCTAAAGTCTCTTCTTTTATCCATTTTCTATTTTTCATCATATTGCCATTCTCCCTTTTTTGTCAATGACCTTTCTTCAGTCCAACTCAGCTTCTGTCTAATGACCTGAAGAGGCCTTCTTCACAGGCTGGAAAGCTTTAGATTTAAGATCCCCCTCCTTCATTAGAGTGAAAAGTGAACAGCCTCTGTGTGCTGGGTGTTAATGAATGTGAAGAAAGATTTTTTTTGTATGTGTTTTACACATTATGTTCTTGACTCCTTGAGGTGCTACAATAAATTGCTGCGCTTCATTTACAAGGAGTGATAACAGAAGCAAAATGAGGATCTGGCGGCAAATTACTTCTCAGTTCACCCTGGGTCAGGCTGCTGGGGCTAATGAGAAGAGGTGCTCTAATTTTAAACTCCTCCTCAACCAAGCTATTCTTGCATTAATGTTCGCTGCTATAAATTGTAAAGTCAAATGAAGGAGCACTGCTGAAAATTAACCAGTATTTTTATCCTTTGAGTACCCAATAGAACATATTTTGGCTTCTAAGCCTGGTGGTTATCAAAGGCAGAGCAACTGCACCAGGCTCTCTGTGGCAAGATGCTCTCTGCATTCACACACACACACACACAGACATACATACATACATATATATATATACACACATACACATACTCTCTCTCTCTCTCTCTTTCTCTCATACACACAGCTACTTCTGCCTTTTCTTTAAGGGATGAGGAAACATTATGGGTTTCCAACAAGATTATAATTTAACCAAAAGAAGAAGGTATTTAAAGAGACATAAAAAAAGCTGGCTTTAACAGGACACTATGCACAGACATTAAAAGTCATGCAGAATTACTCTGTCCATTTAATGCTGCTGCATTTTTAATGAATTGTAATTGTGTATGGAAAGACCCAGTAAATCACTGACCCATTTAGGTCTATAAGCACTCTGTTGCTATAAGCCCAAAGCAGGATTTGAGTAGTTAATGAGAAACTAATGCAACACCTGCTTCTCTCATGAAATACCTTCCTAAGCCTTTATTTTGCCATTTAAACAAAACCAAACACAATGCAAACACACACACACACACACACACAAAAAAAAAATAAAAAAAAAGAGAAGAAAAATAGAAACAAAAAATCCCAAACAAAATCATAGCTGAAACCAAAACTCAGCTTGAAGATGCACAATGGAGTATTTATGCTTCTGTGGAGGACACAGCTTCAGATTTGTGTCGCTGGGTTTTTAATTGATAACTTTGCACGAACTGAAATAACATTAGTCTATTTAAAACATAGATCAATGACATGGCATTCATTTGTTGTGCGATGAGTCTGTCCTGGTACATTCTTCCATGAAATTGCTACATAACATACAAATTAACCACACTACCCTACTCTAATCATTGTAATCAGTTATGTTTTCATGTGTACATTACTAATATATAAGGTTGTTGTAGTTCTTGTGTGTGGTTTAATTGCTTGTTTTTGCATATCTTGTGTGATTGATGATGTTCTAGAAATCTTTTCCCCGAAAGGAGACTTTCTAAATTACTTTGTTTAGATGCTAATGATTGTATTTCATTAGTGGCCCTCTCATCCAGAATCATCTTTAAATGAATGAATATGCCATAATTAAAAATCTGAATTATGAATTACTTTGAAAGGAGACAACATTGTCCCGATTTCCCACTGCGACTCAGTGTTATTTCAATTATGTAAATATGTTTAATCATTCCCCTTTTGTTTTTCTAATTATTTAATATTAATGTTGCTTTACCCCTTTATTGCTACAAGAAGGGATATGGCATCTTAAATGAGAGTACTTAGACAAGTGATACACAGATGACTAGATTCAAGCAGACATTTACCAGAATGCATAACCCATTTCAAAAACAAACATGCTATTAACATTCATACTAATATAGCAACACTAGCAGTAATTGCACTTCATGCATGTTTTGTCTTTACAAACCTAATGTATTCACAATGTACAATCTCCAATCAATTTTCTTATCATCAAACTTCAAATCCATTTGTACAACTTTAAATTCACTCGCAATGCTGATTTTCAGAAAGGAAATTTTTCTGCCCATAGACTGCACTTTTTCCGTAGCTTAAAAAACAAATCTAAATTATAAAGCATCTGGACATGGGATCTCATTTTCTCACCGTTACAGCTGGTCCCATTTCAGAGGAAGCAAATTCTTTCCCATGAGCCTGAGCATTAGGAAAGAATTAACACTCCTGAAAACTCATGCAGAGTACTGTATTATTACTGAAATTCACAAAAACAAAGGACTACACAATTAATACCTGCAGAACTAGGAACATCATAAATTCACATAAAAAGTTACATATGGTGTACAAATGACAATGGGAATTAAATACAAAATATTTCTATGTTTCTCAACATAATTAATTACGATCTGCTAAGCAGCAGCTTAGCATAGGAATATTCTGAAATAGAATTTGTAAAAGTACATTACTTTTACACTCCTGAACAACAATAATATCAATTTAAGACATTATTTCAAATACCTTCCTTTGCAACTCATCTAGAACCCAAGCACAGGAGATCAGAAATGTTGAGGTTTATCCCCATACTTTTCAAGACCCTGCAGCCCGCTGAAAAAGTCAGAAACTGTTAGGGGAAGTGAATGGATCTGTTTCAATTCTCATCAGCAACAGCCATAACATTATAAAATGCAATTAATATGTAAAAAATCGTATTTTTAATCACAAGTTTTATACTTTACCTTCTACCAGGGTCAGAAAGCATAATGAAATATGCACAAGTGTTACCAGCAAAAACATCCTGCCACTTCCAATTTGAGTTTATTACTCTCTGCTTTGCAGTCTTTGCAGAGTGAATACTTCCAATTAACACTGCTGCTCTTTCAGCCTCTGAATTGCACTCAGATGATTAAACACAAATGAAGAAAAAATTGCTAGCACTGCATGTTATTTTGATTTGTTTAAAAAAAAAAAAAAAAAAATCATGGGCAAAATAGAAGGTGGTCATTTCCCATGAACTTGTCTGTGTGTGTGTGTAAGCACAGTGGGCTTTATTCAGTGAGTTGCTCTGCTGAATGGAGGTCCTGACTGCAAGCAGATGGGTATGTTCTGTCAAACACATTCATGCTTCTGGCCAGCTCAGCAAAATCTATCAGCTCATGTATTTCTGAATAGAATTATTTTTTGTCTGTAACTTTGTTCATAGTGTTCTTTATTGTTTTTTGTTTTTTGTTCTTTTTTTCTTTTTAAATTACCCTTCACCTCCCCGCAAAAAAAAAAAAAAAAAAAAAAAAAAAACTTTAGGAAGCAGCTGCTAAATTATTATTATTTTTTTTAATCAGTTTCAGTAAACTTATTCATATAGATACCATATTTTGTTAAGAGAAGATATGTTCCAAAACAACTTTTTAAAAAGTCGAAGGACGAGAAAAGAGAAAAAACAGCTATTTGAACTTCTGGGAGCTGGTATGCAAAAAATGAGTAAGGCAAAGAGCAAAGCAGATTAGCTTGGCAGCGTCCATTTTACACGTTAAATTTTTCACAAGGCAGTTTAATTAGAAAAATTAGGAATGGTAATTGCTACATATAAATGTAAAGTGTCTCTCTTGGCCCAGCATAGGGGGGGAAAAATCCCGACCAAATCCCCAACTATAATGCCACTCTCTGCTCTCAGGATTCTTAAGTATGCAAATAGTTTTTCCACTTAAGATCTCACAGACAGATCTGGTCAAAGCAAATTACCCAAACATTTTGCACTCATCAGAGAGAAAAAGAGATGATAAGTCAGATAAAGCCAATGAATGCAGACATTTTGAACAAAAGCCTGCCATTTTACAGAGGAGATTACCTTCTACTATAATTCTCCAGTAATATACGTAGCAGAAACATATTTTCATACTCTAAACAACGTGAGGTGAAAAGCCAAATCATATCTAGCTTCTCTAAAGGAAATGACAAGATTTTCGTTGATAAGAAAAGAGTAATTTTGTTCCATAGAATTTATGCTGTCTGCCATTATTTCAGTGATTTTTTTTCCATTTTTTCTCTCTAGATGTTAACGTTTATAACAAAGTTATTAATTAACATTCAATATTATTTGAATAGCCTATAGTCAGAATTAATCATCTTAAAAAAAAAAGTATTGCCAGAGTATCAGTTGTAATTCAATTTTCTCATATTCATTTCATAATTAAGATAGGCATAACGCACGGAAATATTACCATAAGAAATACTAAATAAGATGGATTCTCAAATAAAATACAAATATACATGAAATCTTACTCTTGGGATAACTGCTTGTAATCTCATCACACAGATATCCCCAAAGCCACCACCTGTGATTCTATTGCAGCCTTTTCAGTAGGTTTTTCATAGAAACCAGACCCAAATGCAAAAATTGAGTCACAGTGGGAAACTGGGACAATGCTGTCTTCTTTCAAAGTAATTCATAATTAGCCTTCATGGTGTCCAACTCCAATATCACAGATGGGTGGTCAGAGCACCAAAACCATTGGAGTCAGGAAGTGGAAGCACACCCAGCTTTTCTCACCTCTTTGGGCTGTCCTCACTGAAAGGTGGTGGGTCAGAAAGAGAGAGGCAAGGCTTCTCCTGCTGAAGCTAAAAGAGATCTTCGGAGGTCACCCATCCCATCTCCAAGCAGTATCGAAACAAATTCACACAGTTTGTCCGGCCAAACCTCTCCTGCCACTGCTATGTCTCCACACACTTACCTGAAGAATAACCCAAATCTATCCCAGGTGTCCATATTCACCTAGGAATTGATGTTAATGGGCATTCCAAAACCTTTGTTTCCATTTCCTGCATATTGACATCATTTCTGAAGCGCTTGGGTCTAATTATTAGTTTCATGAGTGTCACTCTAACTTTTCAGCTATCTGGGAGAGTCCCAAAAACACTTCCAGCATGTCTTAGGAAAGGATGAGTATTTATATTATCAATAACAATACAAATAGTAATAACATCATAAACAACACAGGCTGTTACAAAAGTAAGGAAGACAGAATGGTAAGTTAATGAAGTAAGGAGATTAACACATTATAGAGAATCTGGAAAAGCAGGTAGATCACTGCCAATTAATGTTCTAGTTACGCCTCAGCCTCTTGGGTTTATGACCCCCTTGAAAAAAAGGCATTCTTGCAATGCAATGGATAAAGCTACTCTGGCTCTCACTTATAAATGGATTTTTCTCAAATCAAAACTGTTAAGTTAAACATGAAGAATAAATGAGGTGTAAGTAATGCTCAGTTCATCTTAGAACAAGTAAATCACTCAGACCACAAGGAGTGACTGACAGTGTCATTAGTAAAAAGTATCACTGCAAGCAAAACCCACTTTAGCACAAGCAGCATAAAAATTTAACATCAGTACAATGGTTCTTTTCACCGCAAACTGAAATAGGAACCTAACATTGAAAGCATACAAGAGATTCTAATCGAAACAGTTTTTAATTGCTTATAGCTTTTTCCATCAGCTGTTAAGAACATTAAATTCATCAAAACAACAAAACGTTTAACCTGAACAACACAAAGAATCTAATGTAGCTCCACCTACCTTCTCAGAGCAAGTGCTTACATCATGGGGATAGTTTTGAGATATTCTTGTAATATTTGGAAACATAGCATTTAAAGAATCAGCACCAGAAACAGACCTCAGCATTATTTTAAAGAGTGCAGCTTGGGAAAATACCCATTAACTAAAGCCATTGGTAAACAAAAGATCTGGGCACACAATGCCCACCTAGGCACTGGGAAGTAGAGAAAACAAGGCCTTGCACCAAGGAGCTCCTGCCAGCCTTGCACCAAGTGCAGGGCAGATTGCTGAAACGTCTGGGCACAGCTCTGCTATTGAGGTTAGAGTGGTGAATGTCAAAACTATTAACTGTCACACACCTGAAATTGCTAGACTCACCAGTTTAAAGCCTAAGAAACACCTGCGAAGGTTGCCTGACAGTTGCAGAGGCAAAAGAATAGCAGGTAGAACCAAGTTTTGGTTTTTGAATCGAACTAAACTGATAAACAAGGGGAAAGTGGTTTTTAAAAATAAACCTTTTCTACCCTATTTTTAAAACAACTTCCAGGTCAAGCATTGTTTAAAAAAAAAAAAAAAAAAAAAAAAAAAAAAGAATTCCAACTACATTTCCAACTTTTTTATCCTTGTCATCACATTTGACTGATTGTTTTTTTAAACAAAGTTTTCATTCATGTCTCTAAATTCAATTTTAAGTAAATTTAATGCAGGCTGAGAAAAACTTTTCCTGTCTGCAATCCCCACAAAAAAAAAAAAAAAAAATATATATATATATATATATATGTGTGTGTGTGTGTGTGTGTGTGTGTGTGTTTGACTCAGGTTTGAGCAGACAGGATGCTGTGGGAATGTGGATTGCTTAAAATTCTGTATATGTAGAATAAACAGGTCCCAATACACGTGTTTCGTATTTTTTGAGAAAGAGCAACTAATTAATGAAAATAATATTTTCAAGGATGAAGCATACGGGAAAATAGTTTTATTTTAATCTTTTGGACTACTTAATGCCTTTTAATGAATTTCTTGAAATTTGTCTACTTCAAAACACAAAAGCCATTTCAAAATGAGAAGCCAAATTCATTCTCAGAAAATATTGAAGTTTTTCAGCTTCTCAACCCCTCCCTCCCAACCCCCCCCCCCCCTTTCTTTTTTTCAAATAAAAAAATCTTAATCAAATTTGATGTGATTCATCTATGCTTCTATACTATGCCTTCAGCAGAAAATGCATTGTTGATCAATTTTAATTCAAACACTGGAGGGACATCTTGCACATCTGCCTCTTTTCTCACAGGAATTGGGGGAAAGCAGGAAGAATGTGTGGACTGAAAGTTGTGCAGCTCACAAGGAGAAAAATCAACAGAGAGATGAAGTTCTGTAGCAAGTTTTTGCAGTAGTGGA
Source organism: Centrocercus urophasianus (assembly GCF_019232065.1). Classification (NCBI taxonomy): domain Eukaryota; kingdom Metazoa; phylum Chordata; class Aves; order Galliformes; family Phasianidae; genus Centrocercus; species Centrocercus urophasianus. The sequence goes on along the minus strand of NW_024884586.1, from coordinate 29,677,512 downwards.
TACCCAAACATTGACCCTTGAAGACAATTCACTATCATGGAGTTTAAGTTTATATTTTTTTCAGTCAAGATAAAATAGCACATTGCAGCTAGGGTCACACCAACTCCACTTAAATCACGGTTCAATTAAAAACATCCACAGAAAAGCAACTTCTAATGAAAATATTCCTGTGTAGAAACATTGTTTACCACTAGTGCATCACTCCAGAGGAAGACTCACACCTATTTACATCTCTTTATTTTGTTGTTTTTCCTTCTGTTGATAAATGACGATGCTTGGGGTTTACTGTATTCTTTCTATTAGGCAGAGAAGCTTATGATTTGAGTCAGGCATTTCTTCACTACAACTCTTTTTACATGCAAAGAATGTATATATCCCTCTGCTTCTCTGAACACAATAGGAACAGACATGAAGCAGTTCACCTGGGCACATTTCCAAGCTTGCCTTTTCAAACTGCAATCTGCTCAAAAGAATCTCGGTCTTGGCTTCCTCTCAGGGCTGTGTTGGCAGCGCAGCTCTGTTCAGAGTGCTCCTGCCTCTCCTGATGCAGATCTGCTTCTCTGCTTCCAGCATGCATGGCACTATTCCACCCAGTACCTTTTCTCTGAATCACCAAACAGCAGCAGTCGCCCATACCCTCCTGCCAAAATACCACCTTGCTCTTCCAAATAGTTGTTTGTTTGTTTGTTTCCCCCAATAATAACTCTAATTGTTTAAAGTTTGTACAGAGGCGTCTCTTACTTTATTGTATGCTTTCATAAAAGAGCTTGGCTACACTTTACCATCGGTTGAAATTAAGAGAGTCAGCATGACAAACAGCTTCAGCTTAGTGATGATCACCAGTGATAAGCTTGCTAGAAGCCATCCCCTTCCACACCACAGACCCATTCACTGCCCAAGTAGAATATGGAACAGAGCTTGTAGAAAAAAAGCTTTTGATTTATCCCCACTGAATTAACAGTACACACTTGTTCCTTAGATTAAATATCTTCCTTCTACATGCTATTGTGCTTTCAATTAAATAATTATATTTTACCTAGTTATGCCCACATCAAAGTGAGTAAGTCTAAAAAAAGATACTTTTGAAATCAGATCAGGAAGTTTCACCACTGCTTCTAAGCAATAATACAACAAAAAACCCAGACAGGCAAGCAAAGGCAAAAACAGGTCTTGAGGAAATCTTGAGGAAGAGAAAAGGTCAATTCACAGCAACAACTGGCGATGTTCTACTGCTGCTCAGTTTCAGGCAGTAGGATTTTGGTGAAAATGCAATCAGTGCAGTGGGATGGAGAAGCTAATAGCCAGACCGTGAGATGCTGGAGGAAAAAAAAAAACAAAAAAAAACAAACAACCTTGTTTAATAAACAAAAAAAACCAAACTGGTTTATTTTCCCCCTCATATCTGTTCCCACGATTTCAGTTTTCACATAAACTCCCTCTTATCTTAAATCTTTTGACAAAGCAGGACAATCAAACAGTATGAAGTGCTTTATTCATTTGGGGAGTATATTCTCATAGAATGGCCTGGGTTGAAAAGGACCTTGAAGATCATCTAGTTTCAACACCCCTGCTATAGGACAGGTCACCAAGCACTAGACCAGGCTGCCCAGAGCCACATCCAGCCTGGCCTTGAACACATCCAAGAACGGAGCATGTGCAACCTCTCTGGCAACCCGTTCAGTGTGTCACCACCCCCTGTGTGAAAAACTTCCTCCTGATATCTAACATAAGCCTCCCATGTCTCAGTGATTTTAACATTTCCCTTTGTCTTGTCACTATCCACCCATGTAAACAGTCATACCCTATCTCCTGTCTATATGCCCCCTTCAAGTATTAGAAAGTCACAATGAGGTCTCCCCAAAGCCTTCTCTAAGCTAAACAAGCCTTTTCTCAAAACAGAGGTGCTCCAGCCCTCTGATCATATAAGTGGCCCTCCTTTGGACCCGTTCCAAGAGCTGCATGTCCTTCCTATAATTGGGAGGCCCCAGGCCTGGACACAGTACTCCAGATGGGGTCTCACAAAAGCCAAGCAGAGGGGAACAATCACCTCCCCTCTCCTTGCTGGCCACCCCTTTTTTAATGCAGCCCGGGTTATAGTTGGCCCTCCAGGCTGCAAGCACATACTGCTGGCTCACGTCCAGGTTCTTGTTTTCAAGAACGTGCACAACATCCCTGCAAGAAGCTGAATGCTAACTATGCAGAGGAAAACTTCTTTTGAACAAATTGTCCAGCCCCCTGCTGGCAAGCAGCAAACTAAGGATGTGCAATTTTTAGTGATAAAAATGTTTTCATATTCTTTGAGAAACTTTTCACTGGATTGTAGCAGCAGTACAGAGTTTTTTCTTAACAACTTATCACTTAAAAAGTAAAGAAAGCAGGAAGAACTTTCTCTCACCCTCCCATAACACCTATCCAGTTTTTAAAAATGCAACTAAAAGATAGGGTTTTTGATTATCCTGGGAAATGATTTAGCCTAAAAAACAAAAATTATGCATGGAGTATGTAGAGACAGATAAGTGGGTCCACTGGGGGAGGCAAAGCCCCACAATCATTTGAAATAACTGGGACCAGCAAACCAAATTTGAGAATAATCATTTCCAGCAAATCTCAAAATCACCACATGAAATTAAAATTGCAAATACCAAGTATAAACTATTACAGCTCAAACAGCAAATGCAATCTCATGTCATTCATCATTTCTACATTTCAATCTAAACTTTGCAGACAAAAACCTATGTTCATTTCAAATGAAAGTCACAGCTAAGGCAAAGGACGCTTTCTCAAAGACAGTATTTTCTGTTGCACAGTAGTGCTAAGAACAACACCATCAACAAAAGAGAGCAGCTTGAAGATCACAGCAATTTCATTACAACCACCGTTCTTAGTAGCATTGCTTGCTGTGGCCCATCATATAAAATGGCCTTGCCTAGTTCCCTGTACAGCACTGAGAACTCCTACAGTAATTTGGCTGCAGGGAGAAAGGCCAACAGCACTGCAGCTCCCTGAGCACACCTTCCTGACATGCTGCTCCCATGACTGGTCACCAAGGCAGTTTCCACTTTCAAACTCAAACTACAGCAATAACAATTGCTTTTTCTCTTATGGAGATTGGTAACGCTGTCATTATAAAAATACATGGGAAAACTCCCACTAGATACTTGGATAAAACTTTCACACAAAATGTTTGCAAAGTTACGTAAATGCTGACAGTGATTAAATGTCTAATTATTATTTGCAGCACATCCATATCTGAACAGTAATTAAGAATATTGATCTTCTGAGTTCAGTGCTGTACAAATACATCAGAGGAGAGACACTATTTTCCCCTTGAGTCTGCCATCAGATAGCAAATGATAAAAGGAAAGAAACTGAAACTTAGTCAAGGGTGCTTAGTAAGTCACTGCCAGAACTGGGGGAAATTCTCATTTGGAAAGGTTGTCTCTGTGACTCATGGTGCTATACTGGGGATAAGGTGTCCTAGCCTAAGATACGTGGTTTCCCTACCAGCCGAGATGTCCATTGCTTCCAGCCCTCCTAGCTACTGCCCCTATGGACAACAGACAAGGAAGAACAGCTCAGACAGAAAAGCAGGCAAACAGACCATAGTTCCCAGTTTGGAACTGCTACATAAGTAACTTTGGCAGTTACTCAAAGCTTTTATTCCAACAAAAGCTACATTTCCTTAAAGTCACTTTGCAATTTTCAACTCCAACCTCAGCAACATCAATCAGAGATAAACCAAAAAATTACCACCTCAAATGTCAGTTTGGGTTTTAGCACATTCAGGTTTTGCCAAGAAACTCAGTGCTCTTAATGTATATATTAAGAAAAGGGAGGGAAAAATATATATATTACTGACTTTCTGATCTGACACTGAAGAATTTTTTCACACATAGATTTTCAACCAGCCTTACAAGAAATATTTATTTCCATTCTCTGTGCCACTCACAGTGGTTTATATTTGCACCTGATTGCAGAGTTCAAGGATCAGCCTCTGTAACGATGTTTCAAGACTCTTCAGATGTAAAAACGAACCCCCCAGCAAAGAACAACTCTTCCTCCCACTCCTCTCCAGTACATCCATCAGTCTCCTGGAATCTGTGATGTTCACCGCAGAAATCTTTTTACAAAAAAAAATCATGTGATAACTTGCAATCAAATTCAGCTCTGGCTTTACTGCACAGTTACAACCCATGCTGTATGCAGAACCAGATCAATGGGTAAGAAAAAGGTAATTTTCCATTACCCTCCTTATCCATCCACATCTCTCACAAAGTAAAAACCAAGGAGCTAATTCCATCCTCAGAATGATTTAGAGAAATTTCCCTGAATTAATTTTGTGCAGCAAGGCTCAGAAGGCTTCACTCCAACAGGAGTCACAAAACAGTACTGGGTTGAGCTTGCTGCCCCGCAAGCAGCATGCCCCATACAGGAGGGGGTGAAGAATGCCACAACTCAGCCCCAGTGACTACAGGAGAGACAACAAACATTACAGAACCCCACAGAAAGAGTCACAGGTGCAGCTGGGATGTCACAGATCTAGCTCCTGCCCCTTCCTGTAGTGAGATGTTTAGAAAACGGTATCTTGAGAATAAGTAGCAGGGAAAATGAGTATCTGCAGGTATTGCTGCCACTGTTGCTTTCTGTGTAATGATATCCTCACACCCTGTCACAATGCTACTGAGTATTTGAGCACCGGGCCTTTTTCCTCCTTGCTGTGCCTAGCAGTGACGTACTCACCTGCTTATTCATCACCCCTGCTAACAGTGGAAACTTCCTGCAAGATCCCAGAAAGTGTGATAGGACAGTGCTAGAAAGACATGCTAGCCACCAACACTTGCATAAGTGCTCCATGAAGCAGCAATGCTACAAATCCCAGCAAACAACACATCTGCCCAAAGAAGTCCAAACACAATGCCACCTGCCTGCATAGCCAGGAGGGCTTCAAACTGAAGACAGCTGTGATCCAAAATGCAGAAGTATTGGTGGTCTTGTATACTTTGTACTTGTATACTCATTACACCAAAAACAGGTAAAATTCCCACTAAATCTGCGGTGGGGTATTTGAATCTTGAGATAAAAGCACTGGCTTTTGTGGTCAACACAAAAAAAAGCTAGGCAGGAGCTGCAGTCAGTAGGCAGGATGTGGTTCCCTCCCAGACACATTTCATCAGACAGCTCCATTACTCTGCAATGACAAACATATTAGCAGCTTTGCCCGTAAGGGGATGGGTAGCAATTCAGCAGCACCAACTGAATTAATGGATCCAGAGTTCAGTGCACCCATACTGCTTGGATAACATCAACTGTGGAAAGAGAGGTGCTCATGCACTCTTTGTGAAGGTATGTATCAACCCATTTAGTTTTGTTCCTACCACTCACCCCCTAATTGGCCACCAACTACATGGAGATGTTGAACATGCAACAGATACAATTGATTCAATATACACACAGTATAAATCACATGAATTCCAAGAGAATATATCATTTAGCCCACTTCCTAAATCTCAGTGCTTTACTCTAACCAAACTTAAATTCACCAGAAAAATTCCATGAAAGCCAAATACCAAAGACAAGCATTTTAAGTATGGTGTTAGCCAACCTCCCTTATTACAATCAAAGACTTTTGCAAGTATTATTCCATTTACATTGTGTCTGAAGCTCTCATTCTTCGTGTGGTTTGATCCTTTTAGCCAGGCCTCTTCAGCAGCAGAAAGCTTTCATATGCTTTCCTGTTCAGGTTTCCATCTGCCACTTCTAATCCTTGTTTTTATTCGTGCCAGTTAGTCAACTGATCACTTTGATCCTTCATAGCGAGCCTTGAACTCTGTTTTTATTCAGATTAACATCCACATCAAGAAGTAATGTTTACTTTTCCCTGTGATTTTACAACCTTCAGGTCATTTAACCTTTTTTTTTTCCCCCCTCCTTCTCGAGTTTTCAATTGCATTTTCCATTATTTAAATCCATATTTCTGAGCTACAGAGAATTTACAACACCAGCAATCATTGAT
>NW_024884586.1:29668420-29671489 GCF_019232065.1 Centrocercus urophasianus | reverse complement strand
CAAGCTCATTAAGACTGACAATTGGACTGATATTGTCAGCACAACAGCTCTTGATATTACATTAAAAAACAAAACAAAACAAACAAACAAAAAAAAAAAACAGGATTAAGGACCAGAGGCCATACATAACCAAGTACCCACATTCCAAGACAAAACAAATGCACTAAATGCTTCTCTGGCACATAACTTTCTTCAGGCAGGACAGTCTGTGTCAAACCTAAACGCTTAGAAATCAGTTTAGAGGCTCTCATGGATGCCTAACAGTGAATTTCGCTAGGGCATAAAAGACAGACCAAGTCTTTGATTAAAAAACAAACAAACAAACACTTCGTATATAAGACAACATCTTTGCAATAAGCACAAGTTTCAAAGCTCCACATCCTCCTTCCTTCCTTATAGGGGGAAGATCACCTCCCTTGACCTGCTGACTCTTTTTAAACGCACCCTAGAATGCCAGTGGTCTCCTTGGCCACCCAGGTACACTGCTATCTCATTGCCAACCTGCCACCCACCTGGACCCCCAGGTCCCTTTCTGCAGTGCTGCTTTCCAGCAGGTCACCTCTTAATTTGCCCTGGTTAGTGTAGTTATTCCTTCCCAGATGCTAGGCTGTACAGTATCTTGTTAAACCTCATCTGGTTTTTGTCTGCCCAACTCTCCAGCCTGTCCAGGTCTCACTGAATGGCAATACAGTTTTCTGGTGTTGTCGTGCATTCCTCACAGCTTTGTACCATCACCAAATTTGCTCAGGGTGGACACTACACCCTCACAGAGGTCACTAATGAAGATGCTGAACAAAATCAGACCCAGCACCAGCCCCTGAGGACCACCACTAAATACAGGTCTCTAACTGGATTGTGCCACCTATCACAACACTCTGAACTCAATCAGGCAGTTCTCAACCCTCCTCACCATCCAGTCATCTATTCCACACTTCTTCAGCTTTATTAGAAGGATGCTATAGGGGGTCCTGGGGAAGTTGGGTAGGCATGCAAGGGGTGCTCCCATGACAACAAAAAGAGACTCTCTTCCAACCCTCCTCCATCTGTCAGGTCTGCCGGATTTTGACAGGGAATCCACCTCTTTCTGGGGGACCATATCCCAGGCACCCTTCCTTCTGGCATTTCAGAGAGTCACTCCACCAGATGATCTCCCATTCACACTCCCTGATGGCCCTTAGTCTTTCTGCCTCCTCCTTGAGTTCCACCACCAGGCTGGGCAGCTCTTTCATCTGCTCACACCTCACTCAGACACTCTCCCCTGAGAGTTGCAGGGTCAGGTACTCCCTGCAGCCAGAAATCTGAACAGGTCACGTGGGTGGCTTGCCTCTGCTCTGGCATCTGGTCCCAGCATGGCAGCTTACTGCCTTTCCCTTCGCTCAGCACAGGAGCGAGGCTTGCATCCTCTCTTCTGACGCACCCCCCTCCTCCTCACCCGGCCCACCAATGATATTTGTCTCCCTCCTCTCACACAGCCCTTAGCGCGGGAACGACTCCTGCCTCCATCCGTCAGACTGCTTTCAGCTCGGGAGCAGTATTGTCTCTCTCCCTCCACGCACCCCTCAGCGCGGGAACGACATTTGCGTCCGCTCTAGTCAGGCACCGATCAGCCCGCGAACGGCATCTTCCCCCCACGCGCCGCTCAGCCCGAGAACTGCTTTTCTCTTTCCAGTCAGGCGCTCCTCAGCTCGCCAGCGACACCTGCCTGCGCCGCCCCCTCACGCGCCCCTGAGCCCAAGAGCGGCATTTGTCCCCGGTCCAGTCAGGCGCCTCACCCAGGAACGGCACCCGCCTCCTCACACACGCCTCAGTGCGCAAACGACATTGCCTCCGTTCCAGTCAGATCCGCCCAAGAACGGCACCCGCTTTCGCCCCACCGCTGGCCGCTCAACCCGGAGCGGCACTTCTCGTCGCTCCAGTCAGGCGCCCCTCATCCCGCCAGAGCCTCACGCGCCCCTCAGCGTGGGAACGGCACCCGCCTCCGCCGCCCCTCAGCTCCTCACCGCACGAGCAGCGCACGCCTACACCTCAAAACGCTCCGCTCAGCCCCGCAGCGGCATTTCTCGTTGTTCCAGTCAGGTGTTCTTCGGCCTAACAGAAACATTTCTCCTCCATCCCCTCACGCGCCCCTCTGTCCGCAAGACCTCCGCCTCCTCACACGACCCTCAGCCCCGGAGCGGCATTTCTCTTCGCTCCAGTCAGGCGCCCCTCAGCCCACCTGAGAGGTTTTCCTCCATCCCCTCACGCACTCCTCAGCCCGGGGATGGCACTCTTCCCCGCCGCCCTCCATCCACCAACCGCCCTTAGCGAGGGCACCTCGCTTTTCCCAACTCAGCGCTGCCCTGCCCCAACACCCCTCATCCCTTCACGCCCAGCAAGGATGGCTCTCATCCCCTTACCTCAGCCCAGCCGGCTTCTCTCTGGCATCCCGCTTCAAACTCTCCGCTTCCACCACACCCTGAGGTGAACACCTGTCGCACCTCTGCCAGTCCCTGCGCCTTTTATAGGCGTCGTCCGCCCCCGCAATCCACTAGCCAATAGGAGCCAAGAACGGCGCTCTCGCTTCCCGCCTTTTCTACATTCTCTGCAGCGTTCGCGCCTTTTTCACGTGATTGTAGCGGCATCGGGTTCTTCTTAAGGGCACGCGCTGCTCTTAGCTGTTCCCGCCCGTTCTCCCAAGGCACCTCAGACACCAAGCGCCCTGGGTGTGGGGCAGTCATTTCTTGACTTTCCGTGTTCTGAAAATCACATAAATGTTTGGCGTTCCTTCCAAGGCAGCTGATCTCCACAAACATAATTAAAAACATTTTTTGTTAACGAATTCCTCGCAGTGACTAATCAAACCCCTCCTAACTCAGAAATACTTTCACTCCCCCTTAAACCCTTGGTCAGGGCACAGCAGTGCCCAAGCAGCTCCATCACACACAGCTGGGATCTCCTTGCAGCTGTGCCTCTCACCTGTCTGTAGTCCGACAGAAATGCAGTAAAGTTGCACCTCGTTTAAAAAAAAAAAAAAAAAAAAAAAAAAAAAGTTATGAAAATGAGTATTTTTAACCACCTCTTTGTCACAAA
>NW_024884586.1:29558077-29668320 GCF_019232065.1 Centrocercus urophasianus | reverse complement strand
TTTTTTTTTTTTTTTTTTTTTTTTTTTTTTTTTTTTTTTAATATTGGAGTAGTTGCAAGAAAAATTGTAATGTTCCATACAGAGGTTTTGTAGCTGTGAGGTGTGGAGCACATCTTCCAGTGGAGGTCTGCACCACTGCCTGTTTGCTGTGGTTGCCACCATGGAAAATGCCCACAGATTCATTTTGCCTGTGAATTTAATTCTTCATGTACTTTCTCACCAGCTTTTTACAAAGGTATTTTTCCAATTGTCCTTCCCAGCTGTACCTTGCATGTGTATGAGGCTGCAGAGAGGAGTCCTGCCCCCAGCAGGACCTGCTTGGCCTCAGGTGTGGCTGAATGGGCTTCAGCGGCTGACATAACACAGCCACAATTCCATATATCAATGTAAATTAAAGTCAATTAGTAGAAGGCAGTAGATTTTCGTTATAGGCCAATAGATACCAAGACTGAATGTAAGTGCAAACTGTAAAAAAGATGGGATCCTACCACACACAGCACAGCTAGCTGCTGATAGCATGCCCTGCTCTGAAGATCAGAATGTCGATTACATAAATAGTGAAGATTGTTCCATTTGCAAAACACCACCAAAAAAATAAAGCACCACAACTTGAACAAACACAAATGAATTTGGAATTTCATCATCATAATTACAATTAAAAACACCCCCAAAATATTGTTCTTTCTTCAAGATGCTTTTTAAGCAGTTCCTAGTCATGACCAATAGTACAGCAGAAGGTAAACGCAGATCACTTCCAACCCTGACATGGAGCATAGTCATTTGGGGCTGCTTCTGACAGAGTTAAGAATGTTTCAGTTTACTCAGCATCTTCTACTGTACTGCCAGCAAGGGGATTGGAGAGGCCCAAGGAGATGGGAGGGGCAGAACCAGGACAGCTGACCCACACAAGCCAAGTGGACATTCCATGCCATACAACATAACGTGGAAGGAAACTCTGAGAGGGGGGAGTTCATCACCTAGGCTGCTGCTGCTCAAGGACTGTCTGGGCATCAGCCACTGGGTGCTTTGCAATTGCTTTTACATTGCTTTATATATATATACATATATAGAATTGTCTTTTTTTTTTTTTTTCCCAGCACATCTGACCATAGCGTTATTGAAGATGTTGTAGTAGTTTGATAATTCATAGTCAGTATGCTAATTTTTTCCCTATTTTTGGAGCTTGTTGATTGTCTTCTCATGGAACAATATTGTGTAGCACTTCGCAGTTTATTTTACCTGCTGTATTGTTTGTCAACTCTGGGAGTTGGATTTAAGTTTTTATTTTGCTATGCTGTGTGGCCTTGGCATATGTTATGATAAAATTGTTGTTTGGGAAATTAATCTGGTGTTTGTGTTCAGCATTGCAGTCATCTCTGGGCTTCGGGAACCATGTTGTGGAGGCAATTAGTAATTACGCTCTTTGCTTTGTCTCCTCAGGGAGCCATGCTGCTGAGGAGATGGGAGGACATTTTCCAGCAGTTCCTCAGCCTCCTTTTCTCTTCCACTTTTCCTTTTTCCTCTAAACTAGTTACAAAGGCTCTTGAGAATTTTGTATGTCTATTGCTATGTGTCATGAATTTTCTTTGGGTTATGTTAATGATTAAGCATTTATTTAAGAACATCACCTAAAGATGTCTCCTGAGGCTGGATAGTTATGACTGGCAGGTAGTGTGGCACGGGATGGGCTGGTGACCAGAGCGGTGGGCAGCCACAGTGGTTTAGTACTTTGCTTCTGAAAAACTGCAGAATCCTGAGAATGGGGTAGAATATTTGGAAAAGGTCTGTTGTCACCCTCACAATCTCAGATTTTAAATGGTAGAGAAAGAATAGAAAATATTAACACTCAGCAGTCTCATTCTAGGTAGAAAAGTGAACTCCTATATAATAAATAAATGTATGATACACAATATACAGTATGTGGCTAATATGTAACTAATACGTAACATTTTCTTTTACAGTGACCACACAACAGAGTTTTATTTAAACCCAACAAAACTGTGAATGGGGGCATGCAGTTCTGCATCCAGGTCTTATTGTACACGTCCAAATGTGGTTTACACCTCCTTTCTCTGCAGACATTTCTCATTTATGCATTGTTAGTGCTCTCTGCTTTGTTTATACGCATTTTCTTATTCCCAGCTTCACTCCTCGGACCCATCATTTTGCTTCTCCTCCACAACGGCAAATATTCTGTCACTGTGCAACGAAACGATGGCGCTGATCTTAAAACGAGTGAAAAACGGCGGAGGAATGCAAAGCACCGCGCTGCAGGAGGCTGGGAGGGAAAACTCCGCGGCGCGGCCCGCGCGTCGCCCCGGCTCGTCCGCCCCGTCCAGCGGAGTGCCTTGTGCAAGAGCGCCATCTGGCGGCGCGGCGCGTGGAGGTAGTGGCGACCCGGCGGGAGCGGCGTCTCTCGCCAGCGGAGGAAGGGGGGCGGGAGGCGGAAGGAGAGCGGAGTATTCCTGAAGAGCCGCGCAGGGAAAGCCTGGGCGAAACGCATGTGACAAACGCTCGGGGAAGGCCCAGCTCAAGAGCTGGCTCTGAAGAAGACCACCCGTAGTGTACGTCAGAGGCATTCAGGTCCATCCCACTCAGAAATTTGTTCAGAAGCTCCCTTGGTGCTTTTCTGCCTTTATTTACATCTTTGAGCTGTTTATGCTTTTATGTAGTAAACAGATGACAATTCTGACACTATTTAATACACTCCTGTTTTTCACATATTTATCTTCTGCTCATGAGTTTCCTCCTTCCAACCTACAACAAAAAAAAGCCATCCCCTACACACACACACAGAACTACCACATGTTTTGGCAACTCCGATTCTGCGGTAATTTGCAGCTCTCCCCTTCAGAACAGCTGCCTCTGAATTTTAAAACTACCTGTCTCAACAGAAATTGGCATGTTGGTAGAAGAATAAATCTCAACAGTGGCACAAGAAAAATTTGTATTCAACCTCACATTGAGGGCTTTGCTTTGTACAACAGTATTTTGTTATATCAGGTTTTGCATTTCTGATCTTTGTTGTTTAAACTGATGAGCAATAACAACCTTCCCTTTTAATCTGCGGCAGTAAAAAGTTAACAATTTCCTACAACATAAAGTGAAGCACAAAGAGTAAAATCTCCAAGTGAAAAATACTTCAAAAAATCTTGAAAAATCATACCTACTCTTGTTAGTAATGTGTGAAATTATTACAAGTATTTTCACTATGAGGACTTCTGATAGATGACTCACAATTTAGCTAAATTCAATAAACCACACACTGTGCCTGTCCCAGTAGGTGACTCATGCATTTTGTATTTCAAGTATCGAATGTTTGCCAAAAACAGTATTTAAAAAAGTAGGAAAATTGTTCAAAAGGGCTTGTGAATAGGTTGGGACTACCCACAGGCAGCCCTTACTTGTGTTCTGACCACTTACGTGGGATTTCACAGCACCATGGCAGTGTTCTGTGAGGAGTGCTTAACCACAGCAGCTCCACCTTACTCACTTCATAGGCTTTTTTCCTCTCATATATTGTACCTTCTTTAAATACACACACATTAGTATTTAATGTGATACTTTCAAGCAGTTGTGTTCTAAAGAGAAAAGCCTGCAGGGTAAACATTTTCCCCACAGAGTCACTGCTCCATAATTTTATACACATTTCCTAATTTTCCTAGCACTGTGCTTTGCCCTTCTAAAATTGATTGTAAAGAAAAAGTAAAATAAAACATCAATCTCAAAAGAACTATTCAGCTGATCCCTGAATACAGCATGGTAGTATTTTAAACCAAATAACTCAAGTAAAAGTGGCAGAATTGCACCCAGAAGGAGGAAGTTTTTCTTCTGGTATTGATGCCCTTTCACTGGTTCTGCAGCCTGCAGGATGGCAAAGGGAGGCTGCTGGAAGCTGGTGACTCACTGGGTTAGCTTAGATTTTAGGCAGTTTTCCAAAAGCACTCATACAGACCTCAGTGTACATCTGCATCTCATTTTTAATTTTGAGCAGGAGTTGCCTGACCCCAGAATTTTGTGCTCTGCATGTGCACAGCACCCACCTAACATAAACTCTTTCCTGAGGACAATCATGAGGCCACATTGTTACATGGCAAGCTAAAGGAAATCTTTTCATCACGGCCTGTTAATTGTATGTGTTTACAGCAAGCATCACTTAAGGTGTCTTACTTTCTGGCTGACTCATTTGTTCGCTAACAGGAGAAGTATTTGGTGAAATGTTTTCAGATATCCAATCACTGCTTTAATAGGCATCAAATGGTGCATGTTCCTGTCCTTAATGCAAAAAGAGGTTAATGCAGTCTTTAAGAACTGCTAGGAGGACTATTAAGTTCATGATAGAAGTTCATGACCTGCCAGGGGTCATTGGCAGTTGGATTACACAGAGTGAACCAGTATCACTACCTACCTTTAAGAGGGTATGGGGGAATCTTGTTTTTTTAATGTGTTCCATAAAAACTCCCAAAGACTCATTCCATAATCACTTTGAATAAAATAGGTAAAAGTTTCTCATTACTGATCTTCTCTGCATTTTTTTTCCCCCCCATTATTCCTCTGATGCTTTTCCTGCTGATTTGGCTCTCGCTCTGACTTCACTGGATCCCTGGAAGAAGCCAATACAGCATCATCTGAAAATAAATGAACTCAAAGTTCATGTTGACCAGGGATATATTATAAGGGAGCTACTACTTCCACGTGTGCAGAAATGGTAAAACAAGGCATAATATTAAGCTCTGAATTTTAATTGTATTCATTAAAAACCAAGCATGAAGCATGTTTTATTCATTTTTTTTTTGTCAACCACTTCACATTTTCACCCTGATTTTCTTGTAAAAACTAACAAAAGAACTCCTGTGCAAAAGTACTGCAGGAAAACATTTGATCCATTTTAGTTTAATTTAATGAAATTTAGCATCTAGGAAACAAGGAGAGGCAGCATCAATATGCCCAGACAATTCCCCAGAGGCCTTAAGCAATTGCTTTTTAAGAGCATCATTAGCTTCCTGCCTACAAAATTAGCAAAATTGATGCCTTTGTATTGACAGGGGTGCAAGTTATGCTACTTGAAGGAGATATTAAATTTTAAGCAGACAAAGAATATACCCTTCGCTAGTAATACTAATTTGTCTAATTGTCCCACAGTGGGAGTGAATATATACATAGCATGGAAAATCTTAAATAGCACACAGAAAGTTTTTTTTCTGAAGACCAAAACAGTTATGCACGTGGGAGATCATATTAGTTGTCAAATGATGACAGTTGCAATATTAACATTATTAACAAGAGGCCACAATATTGTTTTACTATCCATGCACTGTGCTCAAAATGCTATTTAACATCAGAGACTCAATATTTATCAAGAGCATTTGATTTAATAATATCCAGTATAACAGTACTCCACAGTTTCCATTAGTTTGATTGAATGTTATATCTGTCTCAGCAAACCGAGCATTAGGCGCTTCAGAGAAAGTCACTTGTAATAGAGAAAAATATAATGCATGAATATTTCATTAGTAGATGAATACCCATCAAAACTTTAGTTGAAATGCTTGAAAGTACCTACTGAATGTTTGCCAGTTATTTCAACAGAGATGGTTGTAATGCTGCTGTTGAAACAGGAAAAATCTATTAGATCATTTAACACACTAAAACAATTATGGTGTAATTATAAGGAACATAATTATATGTTCTTGATGTCTTTAATTGTGCAAGCCTCACTAATTAACATTAGAAATTCAATCAAAACAAATTATGCTTTAAAATTTAAGGATGAACTTAAAGAGAAATATCACATTTCCCAAGTCAAACAATTATAACTTTCAATTCCACTTGATAGTAGGCAAACAATTCATATGCATGTAGCTACCTCTCATTCCATTACCCGAATGTATTTATTCATTGTATTTGGAGATCTATATACTCAAGAGTGTCACACATATTTAAAGATACAATGTCAGTTCTGCCCAAACCAAAATTCAGTAGATTCTTTTGGATTAAACTTTAAAGGAATAGATCAATACTGTGCCCAATGCGTTTGTGTGTTTTCTACACTAGATGTACATAAGATGAAATAAACCCTATATAGAAAAAAATATATTTTAGAAAAGAATACTATGTACGGGAAAGTATCTGACCAACTCTTCTTTAGGTACATCTTCAAATTAGTTTTGACCTTTTAAGAGCCTTCACTGATAATTTCAAAAGTTATTTCTTTAGATCCTAGAAATCCTTGTCTTTTCCAGATCATGTCAGTGATAGCAGTGATCATTACCCATGAATTATTGCTTCAGAGTATTTAAGTTGTCAGAAGAAAATTCAGACAACTAGACATCTCTTAGCAAAATTTGATTAATCAGCACCTCCTTAGTGAATTGTCTCTCATGCTATCAGATGTTGCGTGAGTGTAAGAGACATCCTGGCAAGTTAGAGAAGATTGTCTACCACAGAAACGAATTTGCCAAGGTCTCCATATACCTGATAGTTTCCTCTTTCCAGTGCTGTTCCATTGTTTCATGGAACAAAAAATGATGGTATATCACGATCCTCTTTATAAGCTCTTGCAGTATAATGCCTTCAATGTTATATGATATAATATCCCTCATGTGACAAGGCTGCCTGATTTTATTCCTTCAATACAATACAATGTTTTCCATCGTAGCTGGAGTATGAGAAATGTTTATTACAAATTTTCCTTGATAGTTTCCCCACCAACCTAACCTACTCTAACCCTACACATACCCTACCTTCTATATATCCTTCTATTAAAAAAAAGGGTTAATATTTTTAAACAATTTTTGTACATATTTTATCTCATTGTGATCAGATGTACAATAACGTAGCTTTTTATTCATTTGTTTTAGGTTGTAAATGTATTAATAAAAACTGTCATAATACTGCAGGTTTTATTTTATTATTATTTCTATAGCAATGGTGATTAAAACTTATCTTCAGAAGCCTACTATCTTCTTTCCTCCTTCAAAGAAAGAATAGCCCAAATAACTCCATGGTACTGACACTCTTTTTGCTGGTGTTTGGAATGGTAGAACACAGATATAAATAAATAAATAAATACATAGATAGATAGATAAAATAATAAATCCACATCCATTTCACTTTGAAACAAATGATTACAGAGCAGCTGATTACAATTGGAGAGAAGATGTAGAAAGGCAAAATGCCAGCAGTAGCAATTGGGTTGAATTAACTGGGGTGCTCAGGAACGCTCTCAAGAAATAGATTGACTCACAGAAGGAGTTTTAGTGGTATGAAAACTTGCACTACGTTTCTTCAGCACACGTAAAAGCAATCTATCTGATTTTCCCAAAAGTAGCAAAGCAATCAGATATTTTAACAGTCTATTGCTTGCTGAAAGACACTGGGAACCACAGAAAGCATAAAAACAGGAAGAAAAAAAATCAGAAGCATCTTTAACATCTACCAGCACATTTTCAAGAAATATATTTATTTATTTATTGGAATTTTTGTCTTAACATTGATCTTTTCTTTTAATTCAACTATTTTTCAATTTAAAAAAACTGGAAGAAACTATAGCTCTGGTTCTTAATTAGCTTATTTACAAAGAAAGGGAAAATTAGTAGAAAAGACTTTGAATGCTTCAGGAGACTTGGGATGTTTCTCATCGATTTTCTTTTGCTAATCTTTATCCAACTATTTAAGCCATTTAAAAATCTCTCTTAATCAGAAATTCATATTTTAACTCAGGAAATTCCAACAGATGCATTGATAACTTAATCTTTTTTTCCCGTATAACTCACAACTTATTGCTGTATTATTTACAGTCGCTTCATTCCCTTCACATCTCTCCAGCCCATAAATCAGCAAGTTACATATGTATAGTCTTGGAAATGTCTTGAGTTCTTTGACTATACAGAACAGTTACCTGTTGGAATGCATAGATTTCAAAGCTGACTAATTTGGAAGAGTCAAACTTCCAGTTTTGGCCTTGAAGATAAATCTAAACTACTTTTTTTCTGCACCGTTATTAATGAGCCAACTCTGACCGTGGTTGCATGTGCACTGTTATCTGTGACTGCAGGAAAGGTCGTACATGATCACAGAGTATGACTGTCGCTGCACGTGCTCCTCAGGTGTTAACATTGTCTTCTGCATAGGCAATCAATGAACAAGATATGTGGTGGGAGAAAGACATGATAGTTTCTCACAATAATGTATCTTCTACTTCCCTCAGCAAAGAGGGGAGGGAAAATCAATCAAGCCCAAATTTTTCTCACTTCTGCTTAGGATCTGAAGAAAAGAAGCTCCAGGATGAGACTTCAGAAAGGGATATGAAGGGTAAGCAAATAAACAGCTAAAGCAACTAACCAGGCCCTTCTCTCATTTCAATCCTTCAACCATTATCTAACCATAATTGAGACCTTCATAGGACTCTCTGTGTGCTTCAGTTCTCAAGAGAAGCTGAAGGTCTGCATGGCGCTTCATACCAGGCATCTCCCCAAGTCACCTTGAGCATTCCCCATGAAGGACCATCCCGGCAGCTCACATTTCCTCAGTCTACATATTCACATCACATTACTTGTAAGAGGAGCACTATCTGCTGTGTAAAACACAAGATGTTCTGTTTGGTTGAGTGCATACTGGTCATCCAGTGTGTTTAGCTTGCTCTTCATAAATGGAAAGGCAAAGAGAGAAAGGCACAGCTAAGCATTTGTTCTCTGATCTTATTTCTTTGTCTCCAAGCCTAACAACACAGATGAGAGGTCTGTCTCATGATTACAGCTGGTTAATTTTCTTGTTTTTAATCTGTAATTAAGAGATGGAGCAAACAAAGTCTAGGACACGAATAATCTGTCCTTAACACCTAGTACAGCTGAGTACATGTTCGTTTTTCTTGACTCACTCAAATCTAGACGTACTTTTGTCATTAGATGTAAGGATTTTGATGTCCTGTCAAAATATAGCACCCCAGTACAAGAAAGTAATCTTTTACATATTTTATTCAGTGATCAGGGAAGAAAAACATCAATAGATTCCCTCCAGGTTAAGCTTATTTCATTCACAAATTAAGTCTTATTTTCTAAGTAGCTTTTCATCAATGATCTTTATTCACAGAAACAATCAGTGTGATAAATAACAGGAATATGATTTACTGTACTGGGGCAGTGACAAAACAGAGCATTTACCTTGTAAGTGTCATACAGATCAGACAGCAAAATGAAAGACACACTAAATTAAAGTCAAGAAAGCATGGTACTGTAACCTTTTGAACAAGATCACCAACTTGGGAAATCAGTTGTTAAATATTCACGGCAGTTAATTCTCACGGTTTGAGAAGAAAAGTGTACTGTACTGAAATGAGGACAAAGTCAGAGTTGGTTGGGCTTAAATAAATGGAATGGAGGCCTCCCAGTGTAAATGTGATATTTTCTTATGCATCTGCTTATGAACTGTAACTGAAGACATACTATAAAACTCTGCACAAAGATGGAACCAAAAGCCAGAAACTGAGCAACATCCGGAATGCATCTGCCAGTGGCAGGATGAGTCCCTGTCCTCATCTGTGCTAGCAGGAGGGTCCAAGCAGTGTTGTGGCCAGGGACACTGCTGCAGGAAATCTGGCATTGCTCTCTTGTCACATTGTGGTGCCACACACTGAAAACAGCTTACTGCCATCGGATGCAACACCCTGGTCCTAGAGGGAGAGTAGGAACATGAAATCTGTGGGCATTGTACATCTAATCACATCCATATTTTCATCAATTCTTCTGGAAAACAAAATTTCTGCTATATTGGGTTGTCAGGGTTTGCATTCTTAGTTTCTTAAACAAAAACATGTTTCAAAACAACACTTGCATTAAGTATGTTCTAACTGGCTCACCTGCAAGACATCCCATTTTCCACCCCATCCCAGTGCCCACCTGGGTAGGGCAATCCCTACTCATGAAATTAACCAGAACAAGAGAAGCTAAAGCACTAGCACACTGTTTGCCTTGCTAACAAAAACACTAGAGATTCATTTGCCTTGCTTATTTTGGCTCTTGATTTTCTTTCATCCTCTCAATGTCTTCTGCAGTTTTCTGGCATCCTCTACAGTTTTTCCACTTGCCCTGTGTGAGTCTGAAACGTGGCTCTATGTTCACAGAAACATGGTCTCTATTATGACATGGAAAAGGCTTTATGGGCCACTTGACTCCTAGGTAGCTCGAAAGTGCAGAATTCCTATGTGAAGGGCCTTTTGAAGGCTGCTGCTGGATTGTTTCCTTTTTTGTTTGTTTGTTTTTTGTTTTTTTTTCAGTGCAAAGTTGTTTCTCTTTCCAATGTCCATCAATGTCCAAAAATTACACAGACATTAATTTTTTATTTCTTCATTTTGAAAACCAACACATCTGTAAACATTTGATAGGAGTTGGAAAGAAATAAGTATGATCTGAAGGGTGGCATTCATCTGGGAGTGGGTCTCAGGACATGCAGAATTTCCCAGTTCACTTTGTACACTGAAAGCTGACAGCACTCATCACATGACATGAGTAAGCCATAAATTGTTGTTTTTGCACTAAGTCTTTACAAAATGTAGTACCCACTTACTCTAGAAATGTAAAGCTGTGTCAGCAACTGCTGTGTCCCCATACTTTTTCAGCTTGGAAAGAAATCAGTCATGTTATGCAAATCCTACCTAGTATATAGATACTATAAGGGTAAAATACTGCAAAAATTCCCACAGGATTTGCTAAAAATGTTTAAAAGGCATTCAATTTGATGTTATACATCCAGTATGAAAACTCTTGCCAATAACTCAGTAAATTAATTCTTACAAGGAATAACCACACTTAACTGGAAAAAAAAAATAAACTAACAGAGAGAATACTAACGAGAAACTTACTTTTCTGAAATAACTGAAGTAACAGTTATCCACCTGGGAATCCAAATAAGTAGTCAGAAAACTGTTACGAGCTGAAGTCTAAAGTCTAGCCTCATTTTGTCAGTGTCAGGAAGTTTAAGTTCATGAACAGCCTTAAGTTCAGCTGGTACAGGAACTACAAATTCTATCACCAGCTCCCATGGAGCTAACAAGACTGATGAATAGAGTTTTAAGTGATCTGTCTTATTTATTCCTTATTTATGCAAACAAAATAGACTTAATGAAAAGAGAAATTCTAAATAAAAATAATGAGCAGATGGTACTTCAGGCCCAGTGTCTGACATTCATGTTATTCTTAGCCAAATGGAAAACACACAATAATTTATTATTAGACAAAAATGTTTGCAACTACTTGATGACAAGGTCTCGCCCTTGGTAGAAAGACAGGCAACTCCCTGAAACATAGCATCTTCCAGTAGCTTCACTTCTTTTTTCCCTTTCATCGTTTATATCTCTTTTATATAGTCTTTCCTTAAGAAGGAGTGAGGCAAGCTTTGCGCAAAGCAGCTTCTTTAGAAGTCTGTGTTCACATCAGTGCTCAATACTGATCTTGTAAAAAACATTATTTCACAAAACAATTTCCTGTAAGCAGGGTCTGAAAAATGCACAGTTGTAATATACAGTTATAAATAAAAACATTTATAAATAAAAACAGTTATAATTTGCCTCCTATTTTTTTATTATGGTGACCCACGACACTGGAGGCAGATGTTGGTGCTATGGCACTAGAGGCTGAACCCTTCCCACCAAGTTACACGCTCTTGCTGTGTGACAGATCGCAGCAAGGGGGCAGTCTGACAAAATGGTATCTGGCATCGAAGTGCGCATGACGCAAAGGTGTGTGAATTTGTCCATGCAGAAAAAAAATGGCACCCACTGAGCTTCCTCAACACTTGCTGAACGTTCATGGAGAAAAACAATGGATTACAGTGGAGTACACTGAGGTGGTGCATTTCAGCTGCGGTGCCAGTGGTCACTTCCATTGGTGCAGATTTTTATGAGCATGACATGTAGGTTCTTGTTCATTGTTGGTGAAAATGCGTAGCTAATGGTGGTGACTGTTAAAGAACAGTGTTTTGTAACAGATAATTTGCCCAATCAAGTAGTGTTATTGTGCTCATTGTATCTGTTGGAGTTTCCATTGAAGTAAATATGGGGCATTATTTTCAGAGCAACCTACGCACCCCCTCTCTAGAGCAATTTTCTGAACATAGACAACGGGATATTTTTGTTATTCTGATTTTCTTTTCTGATATGTAAAGCTCCTCACAACCCCCTCTCTCTTTTTTCGTAGGATTTACTCATGGAAACCAAACTTTGCCCCAGAGGGGAACAAGAACAATTCCTCAGCAAATACTTGAGCCACTCTGCATCAAGAAGAAAGGTGAGCACCCCAGTTTTGTCCTTCACTGTTCTGCAAACATAAGCCTTTTCTCTTACAATAAAATTATGCTGGAAGATGTCAGGGTCCATCTTGTAAAACAAGTATTTTCCTGACAGCAGAGGTAAAAATTTGCCCTTCAATAACAACTGACAATAATATTGATGTTTTGCTTAATATAATTCTTTTATGGGCATTTAGGACCCAGACAGTCGTTGCAGGAGTATTAGCATGTTTTGAAAGACCACCCCTCTGCTGGTAGGTAGCATGCTCTCAACTAGGATGCTCTAAAAGGTCCATCTATCAGTCCTCTGCAAATGAAAAAGAGGATTCATTTAAGACCTCCTTGAAAGTGGTTTACACCGATCCAATTCACTGTGCATTGCAACACCAATATAATCAGTTACCATTTCTCAACATAATTGGATGTGTTAAAATAATTGTTCAGAATATACCCTGAGAATGCTAACATGTCAGTTCAATCAGCTGATGTCAGTGTGCTGATAAAAATCACATTAATTCATTCATGATATCCTGGGCTGTAAGTAAAACAATTACAGCTCCATTACAGAGAACACAGAAACAAGTAGATTTCAAAAATCTTCATTGTGATGATTAGAAATTTAACAGAAAAAAAGAACTGTTGATTCCAGAAGCCTTTTTTACCCGCGAAAAAACAGCCTTAAGGTAGCAGAGGTCACATTTTAGATCTAAAATATGGAGATAATGAGACTCGTCTCTTTTGTACAGTGCTTTAAAATCTCCTGATGAAAAGTGCTACACAAGAACTCGATATTATTATGATTAATGCTCATAATCACCATCTTCTCAGTACTTTTTCCCCTTCTGACCTTGTAGTTTCCTTGTAGTAAAAGGCACTTACCTCACTGCTTGATCAAGCTCTTAAGACAGCTCAGGCAGCAGGTTTATGCCTCCTTTCCAGGAGGTGGATTCAAGAATCTACCTAGGTGGCTTGATAAAAGGAATGGGATGCTCTGAGAAAAGAGAGAAACTTGTTTATCCAAGAAAGTTTTTCATCTCCCAACTCTCAAATTTATTTCTCCTTGAGTCACTGACCCCTTAAGGAAGGACATCCATGGAAACTATCGTAAGTGAATTTTATGAGAAAGAATGGATTAAGTGTTTTAGCAATGAAGAGATCTCTCTTTAAATAGCACTCATTCCAGTACAGCAATTTCAGGTTTGTGGGCAGAGAATGTCATGACGCAAGTCCTCCATCAGGTTTTGGCCAGCTGGTGTGCAAGCTATTCTGCATGAACAGGTGGGTTTCAGTCCCATCACACACAGGATTTAGAAATAGTGTTGAAGGGAATTCAGAATTTAAGAAGCTACGTAAACCATACTATTTTTTAAATTTTTTAAATATTTTTCCTTTGGAGGGAGTCAATAAATGAATATCCTGGGAAAAAAAAAAAAAAAAAAAAAAAAAAGATGAAGTGGGGACTGGTCTATAATTGTTGATTATCTAAATGTAGTTCCATGAAGTTACTTTATGTTGCAGTGTTTATGTTCCTATGTTCCTGGGTATCAATTTTTCATTATAAAACAGAACTGATAAGAATGTATTAAATAAACACTTGACGATACTGTAAACAGAATAGTCGAGCAAGCCAATTTGATAAAAGTAAGTAAAGTTAAATTTATTTTAATTTTCTGTTAGTTCATGCATTGCCACTACAATAGCATATATTTGCATTCTAGGTAATGTGGCTGACTTGTGAATGTCAGTTTCCTAAATTCAGGTAGAAAGTAATGTATTGCAAATTTGAAATAAGCAGAACATTTCCAAGCTAGAATGTAGGCACTGTGCATCTGGGTTTGTGATGTACGAATCATGCTGTTGTGTCCAAAACTTTAAGGTAAAACAGTAAAAATAAATATTTCAAAACATGAAAGCAAAGGAAAGAACAAATAAAATATATATATATATATACATTTTCCTATGTTGTAATCAAAATTTTCCTTCTGAAATCTTAAAGTTTCCTAAGATACGGAGTGTCCTAAGATAGTTTTAAGCATTATCAAGTACGTGTCCTACTTTTTTCATAATACTATGAGAAACTACAAGGATTTAAAAGAAATATAAATACCAAAATGTGGTGGTGCAACCTAGAACTTGCACAGCCACCTTTGGTGCTGCTGGAGGGTTAAGATGGGTATTATTGGAGGAGTTATGGAGAAACAGGAGACATGAGCTTAGTAGTACAGGTTTTTTTAATCTTTTTTTATGAAAGAAAAATACCCAAGATAAGGGAGGAATAACAAGCCCTCTAACAAGCAGTAGTTACTGAACTGTTGCTTGAAAACAAAGCGGGGAGTTTATGAAAAATCATAAGTGAAGGAATATATTCTCGTTCTTCAGAATGCCTCCTGTGCAGTACATATTTGAACATATATGTTCCATAACATACATGTGTGGAACATTGTAGGGGAGCTGTCAATAACACCACCAGAGTTTTATGTGTGGAAAATTTCAGCATTTAACACATTCTATAAGTTCAATATTCACATGAAAATATTTCCATTTCCTTGGAACTCACAGGCAAGTGATCAACTCTTGTCAACGCAAATCAGCCTTTCTCCCCACAGATGCAGATATCTCTCCCAGATAACTTTGGATAAAATTGTTTTTTAATTTCTGTGAATATTCCCTCTCTTTGCTGTGCTGAATTAGTTGTGTTTATTTTTACCTTGCTCTACCAGCTGCAAAGATACCACTAGCTGTGAGACAAAAACCTTCACAGCTGGAAACCAACTAAAATAGTTGCTGGGATGATGCCACAGATACAGAGCATCAATTAGCAGAGGGAGCAGCTGTGGCAACAGGCAAGGGCCTTCCTGTGTGCAGTTTGCTGCCTTGCTTTGCATCAGATGGCCCTGCTCCTGGGTAGGAGGCAGCACCGCACATGTGCTGCACCACACTTGTGCCACACAGAGGGACAAAATGAATCTGTGGGGGCACTTACAAGCATTTGAGGCTCTGATTTGGGGCTGGTAAGCAGTTCATACAGCTTTTGCCAGCTAGAAAACTCCTAAGCAGTTTCCTCTATGCTGAGTAAAGTACAATGAGCCTTTAATTACCACCCAAAATCTGCCCTATTTTTGAGTGGCCCAGATTCATGGGAGTTCTCCATTATCTTAGTGATGGTGTTCCAAGGGTGGTGCATGCCAGTGACCATTAATAGTTCTGCACAGCTCCAAAGGATTGTTACCTATACATGCTCATCTTTCAAACCAGAGTCTTCTGATACTGCCCAAGCTCTCAGGGAGAGAAACAGAGAGGAAGTGGATGAGGAGAAGAGAAAGGAGAAAGGAGGGGAGGAGAAAAGAGTAAGAGGAAGATAAACAACAGAAAAGGTCTCATTAAACTCAGGTTGCAAATTAAAAGCCAGATAATAAGTCAATTTAATTAAATTAGTGTTGTTAAACTAAATACAATAAGCCTCCATGCACTTGGCACGTTTTGAAGATTCAGATCCTAAGTAGGTTGTTTTGTAAGGAATCCAAGATACCATCACACAACAATCTGCAATAAACCTTCTGCGGTTCATGTACAGAATTACTTGAAACATATTAACACATTAGCTTTCCCAGCAGTTCTCCCAAAATGAGAAAACATACAACAGCTTCATGTACAAGGCATTCATAGGGAACTGTGAAGCGAAATGCAATGAAATAAGCTTCTCAGGGCCAAGCTGCAGCTTGGAAAGAAGTAGAGTTTGCAGCGGCATACAGTAAGAATGCTTTGTAGGTGGACAGGTGAGTGAGACATATCCCGTTACATCTGTCAAACCCTTCTCCATCCCATTTCTTAATACGTAAAATTAAGCGTAACAATAATAGATCCCAGAAGGCCTTTAAGAAGCACAAACAGTAAAGAAAAATTAAGAAAACATTCAACTATGTTTTACTTGAAATAGCAGGCTCAGAAAGTACAGTTTGAGGTGAGATTTTTTTTGTCTTTCAGTTGTAGCATTCAACTCAAAACACTGTCATCTGTACTGAATTCAGCCTCAGATTAATGGAGGCTTAATGGATTTAAATGATTCTTTAACCCCCTCAGAGGTGAATCACTGGGGAGATACGAGACATTTAATCTCAGATCACAATTAGACAGTTCTCCAAGAGAACTGGTTATGTCCTGACATTACTCTCTCAGAAAGACCCAAATAATAAGATGCTATATTACATAACATTATATAATATATAACTTCTTTTTTTTTTTTTTACTTAGAAAGTATTCTTACCACCTCCAGAAAATGCACATACCAGACTGAGAAGCACATTTTCCATTCTTGTTTAGCTCCTTATATGTTTTAAAGCTTCAGCGAAAGCGTCAATTACCTTAACTGTTTCACAGACCATAATTTGTGTACTTTCAGCAACACTCAAAGAGAATACTGATCAAAGCAAAAAATGGCAAAATGCATCTTGATTTCCTTATAGTCTGAGAAACTCAGCCATAATTTTATAGATTCTCAATGCTTAAACAAGATACCTGTAAAACATGGCCTTGGAGCTTAAAGCTGTGCTACTTAGAGGCACTGTTTCTTTGCTGAACTACCCACCTACTGATTTTCTACCTAAGACAGCTCAAGATGCTTGAGCCTCCTTTCCTGCAGAGCCCTGTGTGATTGGGAGTGTCTGTATTTCCCTCCTAGGCATTGCTCCCAGCAGTGGGCTGCTCAATAAACTCTTACTATATTTTCAGAGGTCAGATTGTCCAGCTAATGGAAGGAGCATGTCAAATGTCATATCTTTGCACTTGGTACCAGCTGGGGTAGGTGTCCTATCACTTGGTACATTGCTTATTGTGACTCTCACAGTCTATGGCCTTCACGTGCATAATTTTTTTTCAGTTTCAAGGCTGAAATCAGACTGCAGCCTTGTGATGGTGTCAGATGAAAAGGAAATGATGGAAGATCATCAGAGACTGAATCAAGGTTTTACCTATAGCAGTAATCACATTTGGGCTGTGATGAAGAATACACATGGCAGGGCAGAGCCAGTCCTGCTTGCATTGTCTGTGGGCTGTGCATGAACTTAGGGTCTCTGTTGCCCAGGCCATCAGAGCTGGGCCTTTCATGAACACTAAATTCACATAAAAGTGCAGTAAAGTTTTATTAGGGGAAAAAACCACTCTCTAAACGGTTGGCTCAGTTCTCTGCTGCAGGAAACCTTTCTGCTTGAGCAGTCAAAAGAACTCAAGCCAAGACAAAAGTACATTGGAAGAGTTTAACAGGAACTGGCACCAAACTGAACAGTAATTTCCTCACGCCAAGTGTCACTAGCTCCTCGCTTTTATTATAAATCAGATGTGTCCATGTATTTTCAGAACTGAAAATGACAGTCACTGAGTCATGCCTGAATTCATGCTCAACTCTCACACAGCCCAGAGTAAGCCAAGACATCACATAGCACTATATATTACGTGAAACAGCTCTCAAGAGCTTAGCAAATTAACCTAAATGATGTTACATTGCTCCATATGCTCTCAATGTGGATCTTTTTTTTCTTTTTTCCCAGAGAAATAACATGAGGATCTAACTACTATAGCTTGAGATAAAATGAGAAGAACAG
Organism: Centrocercus urophasianus; assembly: GCF_019232065.1. NCBI lineage: Eukaryota > Metazoa > Chordata > Aves > Galliformes > Phasianidae > Centrocercus > Centrocercus urophasianus. The sequence goes on along the minus strand of NW_024884586.1, from coordinate 29,650,441 downwards.
CACTTACTCTTTTTCTTCTCTGCATCTTCTATTACCATAGAACATATAATGCACCAGGATAATGCTGTAAGAAATATTTTCAGAGGCACATAAGTGCCTTTGGAGCCTTTGCCCATTGGGCTAATTCCACAAATGTATTCAGTGTCTAAACACACAGACTGATGGAGAGATGATAGATAGATAAGGGTATTTAAGAGTCCTAGTCTCATTCTAACTGGTTTTCTGCTGAAAATTCCCATGCGTCTCAGCCAAATGGTACTAAAATAAAGTGAATTGCCCATGCACCTTTGACAAATCAAAATGACGTGCTCAAATTCATTTAAATGCACTGTGTATTGTTAAAAATTTCCCTCCATATGTTAGATTCAAGAGGAGAATGAAAGCATCTTAATATCACTCTAAGTATCCAAATAAAAATTTCAGATCCTCAAAGATTTCTCAGGTTTCCACAGGTCAAATCTCCCGGGAGACTAAGTTTCTGCACTAGGAATGAACTGAAATTTTGGAGTCCTGAAAGCACTTATCAGTATGGTGTCATTCCCACACTTCAACTGGCTGATCTTTCCAGACAAGGCAGAAAGCCTGATCTTCAGGAGCTGACCTGTGAGATATACACCAAGTGGATCTGATCTTAGTCAAATCACAGCTGGGAAGAGAAGCTGTCCATTCTCTATTCATCCCAGCCACACGCAGTATTAGAAGTATTTCCTCGGGATGTAATTTCCCTTGAACTTGCTCTCCATGTGGGTGACTTCACTGTCAAACTGCAGGCTGTTAAAACTGTCATTATGTAAGAAGCACGCCTCACACTTCATGTGCAATTACAGATTTGCAGAGAAGAATCTCTCTCTCCAAACTGACTTCGGAGAGGTGAAAGAGAAAAAAAACAGGAAGGGGCAAGGCAAGATACTCAACTGCAAACATGAGAGTTGTACTCACTCCCAGTATTTCTCAGCATTTCTTCCCATTGGAAATGTGGTTATCTCTGTGCAGTGTTTCCTACTGTCTCATCACTTAGTGTGCAATTGGAAGTGTGAATTCACTTCTACCTCTTACAGAGCTTCTTATGTCAACAGAAGACAAGGAGCTCTCTAGGATTAGAGCACCTAATAGCCATCTACTTAATTTTCAGTTCATTGATATGGTTTGTCTCTTTCAATAAATGAGAGTCGCATGTCCATGCACATTTAGAGACACGGCCAATTTTGAAACAGTTGTTTAGAGTTCTATATCATTAAGATACCTAAGTAAATTTTATCAGATATAGCATTCCTCAATATTTGCAAAAGACTGAAATAGCTTGAGATAAAGACTGGTCCTCATTAAAATGCTGTGAGAGATCACTCTTTTCCTATACTAAAACCTGTAAAATAGATTATGTAACTTAAGAACAAGCTATAATTGGATGAAGTGAGACTTAACAATTGCAGGTTTGTGTTTCTTCTAATATTAATTCTCTGCCAAAGCACTTCATTAAATCTCAGTTACAGGTCAGAGTTGCACCATGAAATAGTGGGATATATTAAATAATTACGTCCTAAGCATGGGTCTGTGTTGCCTCACTGCACAAAAAAAAAAAAAAGCAAATTTGATTTTGTGAGGCAAAAATTCCATATCTGCCAGACATTTATAGTTCAGGAGGAGGAAATACATTTGGTCACAGGATCCCCTGGTGTTCTTCCTCCATAAAGCATTCTCTCAGGTTACCTATGAAATCAGTGAAGCAGTGACACAGCTGTAACTAAAACATGCAGTTCAAAATTTTAAAATCAAGGAAAACACAGACTTTGTTTCTTCACTGCCTAGACTAAAAACATTTGATAATTCTTTTGTGTGTTCAGTAATTTGACCGGGAAAAATCAGCTGAGCAGTGTAAGGTAATGAGTAAGCAGGGAATATTTGAGTCTCCAAGGCCAAGTGCTGTATGTAATCCTTCCCTAAGGCATAGGAAGAATAAGTGCAGAGGAAGTGCAGGCACACCATGCAATATATTCTTTCAATATGTAGGTCTAAGACACAGGGCCAGAACTTGTGCTCTTTACAGAGTAAAGCTTCACAGCCCAGGGGCATTTTTGGTTTCCTCTCCAGCCTGTTCAAGTCTGCTTCAAGTTTCTCCTAACTTGGCTTAGACAGGACTTCTTCTACTGTCAGAGGAAAAACTGACTTTTTTTCCTAAAAAAAAGGTGAGCTTTTTTTTTTTTTTCCATTACACTGTTTCGACATTCAAAACATATTCTGATATTGAATTTATAACAATAATTTTTCAAATTAAAAAAAAAAATGGTGGCATTATTTAGAGATGGTTTTATTTGGCCTATCACTCAGACTGGATAACTGGCTACCTTATCCATGCGCAGTCATAAATAAAGCTTAAGACATGGTCCTTTACACTGAGCATAATTTGGAGGAAAAAAGCCTCCTAGACAGATGTCTACTCCATGGTTCATAAGAGTATGTGATACCATCCGCACTTTCACAGCTAAACCCTTGAAAACTGGGAGATTGATAAAGGGACCCAAACGTGAAGAGCATTCATTAAAAGATGCAAATAGCCAAGATCCATGCTGTTTTGTTTCAGTCTTCTTTATCCTGTTGAAAACAGGAAAGCCTCCTGTCATGCAGGCTCAGGGATTTTCAGGGCCCAATAAAGGTTAGTGACATTTTCAATTCATGTTTGTTTTCATTCTTCTAATCATGAACCCTGTGTCAGCCTGAGAAACCAGCTGAGCTTAATCCATAACCTTTTACAAGTGAAACATTAACTCACAGCATGTTCTGTTGTCTTTTTAAAGCAATACAAAAGCAAAAGGAGGGGGAAAAAAAAAAAAAAAAGAGAGCTACAATATACATTATAAAACATAACAGCAGCCAAATTGAAGGTTACCTGAAAGCAGTTAGTTGTGGAAAACAGCATATTTTTGGGTCCTTAAATTCATCATCTTCACATGTCATAACTTCTGTTTACTTCAAAAGGATGATTCAGGACTGTCTGACAGAGACCTAAGGGCACAAACATAGATAAATATCCTAGCTCATGTTTCATTGGTGATTTCTACATCTTCGTATATTACTCCAGTATTCTGGCACGTTTTCTTACCAACATTTTGATTGGTACTAACCTTAGAGAAAATATCTGACTACTTTCTCCTCTTTTCTTCTACAAATTAACTTCTCCCACTGGTTTCCCCTCAAAGTTCTATTCAGCTGTGTGAACAGTGCTTCAGGTTTTTAGTGAAACACAGTGTGACCATCTGTGTTTTACACAAGGTGGACAGCTGGCCACACGTGGCAGTTCCTGCCCTGCAGAGAAACTATGGTGATGCACATGAAGCCAGCCTAGAGAACGGACTACAAAGCACAAACAGCCAAGGAAGAACAATTATTTCTCAAGCCTGTAAAATCCACCGTGGAGAAATCCTGACCTGGAGAATTCCTGAAAATCTCTCTGCAGGATAACAAATAGAGTCGCACATATATTAGAGAGGAAATCAAGTTACAAACTTTTATTGCTCATAAAATGAAACCATGTTGATTCTTAGAGAAAAATGAAGAAAAAATATTTGGGAGGTATTGAAAGGAAGACAGTGTGGCAGAAACCAAAAAGTGTCTGATTTCTTGAAAACAACCATACTGAAGATAGCAAAGGAGCCCTCAAAAGAAATAGGACAAAAAAAAAAAAAAAAAGCAGCACATAGTTTGAATTAAGGAATGTACTGCAGATAGTTCCTCTGAGAGACAAAGCAGGAAACTTTGAAACCTAATACTGGATTTTTGAAACCTTGCTCAAATATCTGATATCATAAGGAGATATAAAACAAGTTTTATGTAATTCAATGAGGCTAAACTAGCGAAGCCAAATGTCTTTTGTGCCACAGCTGACCACTCTTCTGACTGAGTTACATCAACATTAAGCATGAGCTTACTCACCATACGCGTAGGAGTGAGTGGTTCAGCAATGGGAATTCTTCCCCCAGAAGTTTTCCCCAATTAGACTCCAGAAAACATAATGAGAGGTAAAACTTCACCAAGCACTGAGACCTCTCATGCCTAATTGATACTGAGCACAGGTTGCATTTTTTTCTTCAGAAATTACGTTCATGGGATTTCTTTTCCTTACTTCACCATCTATTTCCCTAATACCGTTATTCCTGTGGGATTGGCTTGGGAAAATAAGCTAAATATCATAGAGGAGAGGGAAGGAGAAAGGAGGAAAAAGGGAGAAAGGAAATAACGAAAGAGAAAATGGGCAGAAGTGTATGCAAACACATGTGGTAAAATCATATAAGAACCATTTCCTTAGAAAACTCTCTGAAAATAACTAGAGTGAGCTAGAGGAAACTGACATGAGGAGGCAAAAATCAGAAGGCTGAACTGTCCCGTCTCCACTGATGTTGCACCAGTGCATGATGCTGTTTTCACATCCAGACTACCTGACTACAGCATTTTGACAGTGCTCCTGAGCCTGCCTGCCTGCACAGCAATAAGATCTCCTCATCTAACAGAAGGCTATAAAAAAAATAAGAAGCTGAAGCTGGGACTAACAGAAAGAGCAAAGTATTACATAACCTGCTGCACACTACTCTCTTGTGCAGCAGAAGTTTTGGCATGAAGAGCAGGACTCACCACGTGCAAGCAGGTCAGCGGGGAAAGAAGTCACAGTACCTGCAAAATGCTTTTCTCTTTGGTTTGTCAGCCAGGGTTACTGGTTAGACTGGAAGTCACACAGCCACAGTCCAGCCTTGTCTTCTGAAGCAGAGCACAGAAAGAGACCAGAACTTCAAGTCCTACTTAATTCTCCAGGCTGCTCCTGGGGCAACGGAGCTACTTAGCCAGGGTAGGGTGTAGCATTACAATCAAGCCCAGAAAGAATAAAAAGAGCTTGGGAGGATTAGAAAAGCTTTTATAGATAGGGAAGTAAATACTAAAGAGAAAGAAAGTCCATTAACAGATGAGGGGATGAAATTATGGCAACTCAAAAATAGGTGAGATAATAGCCTTGCTAAATGAAAAGTAGAAGGAACAAAAAGGAGCTGGAAGGTCCTCTGAAAATAACCATTGGTAATCACATCTAAGACTCCACAATAAATATTTCACTTATCCTCATGTATTAAGAGAATTAGCTAATAAATTTATTCAATCACTACTCACTATGCCTTTGGTAAGTACATCTGCATATTCATTCATGACTCATGTTGATGTCATACCAGAGTTTCCAGGTGCTTTTTCAGATGGGCTACTGTCTTTGTGGCCTTGCCAGTCTATCCATCATCAATTCAGCCTTCAAGCTGGCTGTTCTCCCCTGGGTGATTCCGCCACTAGTGCTTCTGCAGTTGCTTTCTTGATTTTTTTCCCCATTCATACACAAATGTAAGATCTTTAGCTTCTTTTTTGGCTATGTTAAAGCAATATCTCTAAACATATTTTTAATTATTTAAAAAATCATTTTATCTTTACTACTTATGTTAGTACACATGCTTTTTGAGTCTCCGCATTCCCCAGCATTCTCTGAAGCCTGTAAGGTGGAAGGAAGTCAAATGTTTTCTAAATAATAAACTGATCAATTAGTGGCTGATTACGTGGTTTCAGTGCTGCTGATGAACTGTGTGTCACCCTTCTCTAACTCAAGCTTTCTCCTTTTATTTCTAGCTTTTTCTTTCTTTGATTCTGTATAACTATATTAATTATTAAAGTTATTTTATTAATTATCTATATTAATTTTACTCAGTAGGGGTATCACTGAGAGCTCAATTATAATACACTTGTGTTTTCTTTGGTAAGGATAGAAAAATTCCGTTTGGATTCCTACATACCAGGGCTGAAAACTTCATGCTTTCCATGCCCTCAGTGGGACCTGCTGTGGTCTCAGCTTTTCTGAAAACACAACCATCCCCATCCAGTCCCCATTGTGAGTTAAGGGTCTGGGATCTGGTTGTGAATATCTGACTTGGAAAGCCTTGGCAAACGTCAGCCAAAAGGAATGGGACTTAGCAGGAGAAGGGAAAACAGTGTTACAGACTATAAGACCATTACTGATTATGTCAGACAGATGTTTAAATGCAGTAATATCTAAGGGGGGAAAAAAGAAAAAAAACCTTGATACCTGGGCAGACTTGCAAGGATTGCTCAAGCCTGCATTTCCCACCTATGGCATCACCCACTGTCACTAACAGGTGTGCCAGAGATAGCAATAGTCTTTAGTGGTACATCTGTACTACGTGTTGTTCATTGTCTCACTCTCTCAGAAGGCTTCCTCTGTTTGCCATATTCGAATTACAAGAATTCAACATTCCTTCAGTTTCCTGGGAACATAAATGCATGTGTTGTAGGCAGAAATTTGAGCAAACTGAGCCCTAAGTCATGAGGCTCTCTCACTAGGTAGCACCAGGTGGGAGTCAGAGCCAATGGGTATCCTTGATCTTTAGCATAGCATTTATTTCATTACATCTAATTTGGTTGATATTATCAACATTATTACACTGATAGTTGTTTCAACTCAGACTAATTTAATTGATAGAATTCTCTGTCCTTGCTATTATATGAGACAATTAGCTCTCATTAGTTCACATTTCACTCATTTTCCACTGACTGATTGCGCTACATACTGATACTTGCTAATATCAATATGTAATGCAATCAGTCAGAGGAAGTGTTGGTACAGTATCTCTAAAAACTATCACACTTATCATTCTGATTGTCTTCAAAGTACCAATATTTTCCTATAACTTAATGGTTTCATAATGTAATATTTTGTAGTAATAACAATCTTTTTAAGGTCACACAGTTAATCACATACAGATTAAATAGCAGTTAACTAATGAGGATGGGAACTTATTAATAAATTGCAGATAATACATTTCCGTTGTTCAGCGTAACCTTTAAAGAGCAGAGCTAAAACTGAGGTCTGACTTAAAGATATTTTACTTCCCTTTTCCTATTTCTTCTCCATTTTTTTTCCTAAATTCTAAGCTTTTCTTGTATGCTATTGTCACAGACCTTCAGTAACCATATGGAGAGAAAAGCAGGAACATGAAGCCAGTGCTTTGATAGAAAAGGTGAAGAGTTTTCTCAAATAGTACTACTGTTAATATGTCCTGTAAGCACCAACAGCAAGGAGTCTGTAATGGTAAGAACTGAAGCACAGAGATTTGTCTATCAGAACATTTACATTAGAAATTCTGAAGATTCAAAGGAAAGAAAAGGGCTAAAGGCTTTTTATAATCAACTTAACATAATCCACTGAGCTTTGACTGAGGCTCATCTGTAAATACACTAACAGTTTATTCAGAAAAATGCATGCCTAAATTTCTCTTCTTAAACTTTCATATATCACAACTCACTGGTGTGAATTTGTAGCTGTTTATAAACAATAAACTTGAAGTCCTTCCATTTTTACAAAGCGTGGAATTCCTCAATATGCCAATAGAGTGTGGATCATTCTGTGAAAAATAATAGTCCAACTCTCTCAACATGCTATTCGTTCAATCTCAGCAATTCAATAGCAAACACATTTAATCACCTCTACAGTTAGTCTGAAACAAGCTCATAATCTTTAAAAGAAAATAACTGATGTGGGAAATATTTAAAAAAGCATAAAATATATGGTTTGCAGTTAAGGATTAGGAAAATTCCGAACAATCATATTTTAAAGAGTAAATCCAAATTAGTCTTGCTATGCTAAATTTGATGCTGAATAATGACAGAGGACATTTAAATACCAGAGTTACTATAATAATCTCTGTTTAAATCATGGCTTCCATGAACTGGGCTAAGCCTTCAGACAGAAGCTAATTGATACAAACACTAATTTTCAAATCCTTTTTGTTTCCTACTGCAGGCAACTCTGGATGCAGAAGGTACCCAATTAGCAGAATTCATGATTCTGATTGTGCATTGTGGGGACAGTATAAACACTGCTGATTACTATTCCACTGCAACGGTTGATTTTTTCTTTTTTTTCTTTTCTTTTTTTTTTTCTGATTGCTTAATAAGGCCATCTACTCTGCATCAGGCACTGGCAAGGCTGATGGTGAAATCAGTTAGGTCACTTTTTCTGGTCATGGTAGCAGGAGGAGCCTTGTGATGGCAACAGATGACTAAAGGCATAATTACAGACTATTTAACCACATCTGTTTCCCCACTTAACATTGTTTGCTCAAGTTAGATGTAGTTAAATAAATCAAAAGGAAAATAATGGTGAAGACAGTAAAGAAAAATTACTATTACATAGGTAAAACTCTAGGGCTTGTTATAATTACAGAAAACAGAGTTTACAGTGATTTTTAAAAGGCACTAATTTACATTAGAGAGTTTCTATACACATACATGCTGGTCCATTCGCTGCTGATTTTAAAGCCTATATGCTGCCCAAATTTAACCAGTTAAGATAGCCTTCCCCCTGTGCCTCCCTCTTATCCTTTAATAAAATTTAAAATCCTGCTCTCAATTTGAAGGTGACATAACAACTCTTCTCCAGCTTCTTCCATTCTATTCAGTTGTGTTTCTTAAAACAGCTCTCTTTCAAGAGCTCGTCTTTGACCATATCTAGAGGGTTGTGACTAAACGCACTTCCACAGAACCATTTGCCCTCAGTAGCTGCAGACACTGAATTTAAGTTTCTACTGTCACAACTTCCAATCTGAGACAAAACGCAGCATTTTAGAAACCAGACATGAACACAATCCTGCCAGGAGCAGGATACATATCTAACACTGCACAGCTTCACCAGCAGCTTGATCTCCTGCCTAAAGCAGCACGTTGTTCACCAGGCACACAGCAAGGACCCATGACAAGGGACAATAGACTTGTGGTACATAACCCCTTCTTCAGCTGCAGTATTTTCTAATAAAGCTATTTTAGAGAAGCTTGGTGCATATCTTCTTCAAGCTTATGTGAACAAAGGTAGAGCTACTTTGTTCTATAGTCCAATCTTATGTTACAGTGACTAGGAACAGCTCTTGGAGTTTACCCTTATTTTGGCAGACAACATCCTTGCATAAGCTAATGTTTACTTGTCTACTTGTTTACTTGTATAAAATATTCAAAGCTCACTATCTTTGACTTGCTGATCTTTCCATATTACTCACACATGACCTTCTTTTCATTTATTTTTGAATTTATTGTTACCAATTACATCTTAGCATTTAAAATAAATGCTCACCTGGTTTGCTGAAGCAGTAGTGAAGCCAGGAAAGTGTGATCTCAGCTATCTTGTACTAATGAACTTGAGCTCATTAAGACTCTATTTAACACTAGGAGAGTTTTATCTAAGAAAAGACAGTGCTGGTTGGCCAAGCTTTGGGACTCAGTTTTTTAACTGCACTGATAAACACTGAACTGACCTCTGGCCTTTAGTACCTTCAGTTGTTACAAAGATTTTTCAGCTTCCACACAGTGTATTTATAGCTCACTAGAAGAATCTCTTAATTCAATGGAGATGTCATTGTAGCAACCATTTTGGATTTGTCATGCTAGGTTTGAACCTGTATCTCCTGTTTGCTAGGAAGACACAAAAGGGGCTGCATTTCATCTGCAGTCTTCCTTTAACACTTACGTTTGCATCATGAGGTAAAGCAGCATATTCTGGGTTATTCTCATCTTCCATTTTTAAAAAATTAATCTGCCATTTAAAAAAGAAGAGTGTCTGAAAAAGAAAGCTTTACTATAGATACGCCTGCAGTCACAAACCTGCAGGTTTGCTGTAACTGTTCTCACAGCAGAGATGGCAGAGAATGCAGAATGTGGCTATGGTCAGCTGCAGCAGCTGAAATCTGGAACGTGATCATTCCCAGCTGTAGTGGTATCAAGCTCTGGCAAAGCAGAAGGACAGATAGCATGGAAACTAGTACTATTTATTATGAAGGAAAATGTCTTTTACTTGCATTAGGAATGAGAACCAGCCCATAATTTTCATTATCAATCCTACATTGCCAGCCCAGACTTAGGAAAGTACTGTTAACCAAACCTGCTAGCAATATCACACTGTCAGGTAAGCAGCCATTTCCAGTTTAGATAATTGTCCCATACATTTTTGTTTACAGTTATGAACAAGTGTGCTGTAAGGAAGAAATTTCTAGTCTGTGGAAGCGCTCAATGTATTTCTAGGTGTAATGTGCCCAGAAGACATTTCTTTTCCTCCTTGGCAATTTTATAGTAATTGTTGGAGGATACTCCTGGTACCTAATCAATTCTGAGTTGTGTTTTGTTTTGGGTTTTTTTGGTACAAAGATATTTGATAAAAATCATAAACTTGCGTATGTGCTGATACCAGATCATTTCAGGTTGAATATTTTGTCTGGGGTTGTAAACACTGCTTACATTTCTCCTGGTGATATTTTGTCATTCCATTGCACAATTGCACAAGGCTTGGTTTTACTTGCAGTTGTTTCAAGTTGCTAATGACATCATCATAACCTGACATATTTGTAAATGTTCAATTTGTCTGCTCGCCTTTGTTTTCCTGTTCTGAGCTTCCATGATCCACTTACTTTGAAGTTTTGTGTAGCACTAACTTGTGCAAAATAGTTTCTGTAGTATCTACAGTGCTCCTCAAATCAGTGCTTTTCTTCCACCCTTCCCTCTTAACTATGATTTATCTTTTCATAAAAGTACATCCTGCTTTTCCAGGGAAAGTTGGGAGAGTCTTCCAAAGCCATTGCATTTTTTTCTTGTGTTACTGAACTTTTCTTATGGCATTTCTATTTCTCTATTATTGTTGTTTTAGAAAGAAACAAAGACATTTCATAGATTGCATTTGTGTTTCTCATGTTCTTGCATCTTTTGTGTACACTATCAAAGTACAATGCCCACCATTAAAAATGTAAGCTTGCAATATATGTATTTTTTCTAGGATCCTGATTACACATAAATCCTGCCAATATTCCAACATCCTGCTGCTGTATGCAGATGTTTTTAGGCTATGTTGCAGCCTTAAGAAATAACAGTTCCTACAGAAGAAAATTTAAGTGTCCATTCAGTATTAGTCCAAAGACTCATCTAATGCATAATTTTCTGGCCATAAGCAGATTTCCATGAAAAAGCACAAGAATAGGAAAGAATATATAGGAAGCTGCACTGTTCTTTCTTCCAGCCCTGTTAGAAGCTCGTCATTTTTTTAATGAAGATTTAAGAATTTTAAACAGGTTCAACAGATGTTCTTTCAAACCCACATGCTGTAGAGCAGGAACTTAGGATACTACCAGTACTACATGTTGTTTCATTTAATTTCTCTTATGCAGGGTCAGCAAGTCCTTAGGTAAGTTGCTTTTGCTGTCTTATCAGCAGTCAAGCTGAAGTCTCCATTCCTCCCCAGGTAGGCTGTTCTTATAAGCATTTTCTGAAAGTACCACTCCTGTAAATACAGAATAGTGTGGCAACTTTACTCAGATAGCAAACACTGTACAGGCAGAACTCAACCATAATACAGAAGCAATAGAGAAGAAGCAAGTGATTTCTACTTATAAATCTTTTATTTATTTCAAACCTAAATTGCTTAATACTCACAAACTGTTAAAAATATATAAGATATTTTAAAATTCATAAAACATTGGTCTTCATACTTGGGCATTTAAATTTTAGAAAGCAGTTATATTAGAAGTTATTAGGCAGCAAAGATCAAGTATTTGTTTTAAATCAAAGGATGCAGTATCATTCATCTAAGTTGTAATTTCAACTTTAGACTTTAAGAGAGGATAGTCTGGAGCTGTTCATTTCTTTCTTGTGTAACAAGTTATTTAAATCTATTGAAATAGACACCTCACCATGCCAAGTAGTGTTACCAAGCAATCAAAATCTGGAAGCACGCAAGTGTCATTGAGGACAAAACATATAGATCACATATTCTGAAAAGTACGTTACCCTTTTGTGTCAAAAATATTATCCAGCAACTTTGTTCCAACTGGATGTCTACCAAAAAACAAGACAAGTTAAAAATCAGTGGAGTTAAACCCCTTGGAGAGATGTAGTGCTGTGAGTATAATTGAAATGTTAATAATTATGCTCATGCTGATAATTACCAAGAATAGTTTGGTATAGTAGTTACAGAGCTCACCTTTCACCTCTGGGTCTTGGATTTGATTTCTACCTGGAACTGTATGAAAAGAGTTCAATTATCTCCATCTCCCTTTTAGTGGATGGATTTTCCACCCCATTCACACTTCAGAAATAAACAAGAATAAAAATGGAGAGGGACAGAAAGAACATTTTATGGCCCCTAATTAACTAATTAGTGTGAAGTTGTTGCTGTTTTTTTTTTTAATTAAATTTTTCAGGAGATGTAATACAGTTTAGACCATTTGGAAAAGAAACAAAATGACTGAAAAAATGCAGGCTGAGAACAAAGATCTACAGAAGACCTTCTGTTACAGATTATTTTCATGTTTTGAATATACAATACAAAAATTAGCTGTCCATAATGTAAAGATAATGCATATTGTTGTTCTACAACAGCTTCATAGCTGCATATCCAGCCTTAGCAACACAACACAAACACTTTTGCTCAGTACTTACTTCTATTCAAGCTTATGCTTAATAAGAAAAAGAATTAAATTACAACTTATGCAAAGAATTATGCAAAGAAGGTTGAACAAACACATCAAACCTATCCAATGTTCTGAAGCTGGATTCTAAGTAGCCCAGCCACAACCATCCACACACACAGAAACAAAGCAACAACTAAAAGAATATATAGGTATCCATATGGTTCTCCAACTCCAAGGTTTCAAAGATTGTATCAAGTTCTGCCCACTTTGAAGTGCATCTCTTGGAATTGAAAACATCATGATGGGAAGGGCAGCCCAGCACCTTGTTCCCTAGTGCAGAGCTACAAGACAGAGCACAGTCTGGAATTTAGGGAACTGAAGGTGATGTCATCATATCAAATGAAATCGAAGAGAGCTCTTCAGAGCCACACAAAGATTATGTAAATACCAACATTTAACAACAATTATCGCTTGTGAAATGTTGTAATTAGTCTCCATCAATCTCTTGCCATTTACTATGATAAATGCTGGTTTATTCTGTGAATTGCACAACATAGTGGACACAACTGCATTCTTTAACTGTGTTAAGAGCAGCAAACCAGATGTGATTTTACTTATTTCTTACCTGGAAGCAATACCATCACTACCTGTATTCTTCTTTCTGGACTGTTCTAGGTACTTAGATGAAATAGAAAATGAAATACGATCCAGATATCATGAAGATTTTTTTTTTTTAAGGAAGTTTCTATCAATTAAATACCACAACAGAGGAAGTTAACCACAGTCTACACCTGGAAAAGAAAAGGAATTTTTCTGTTCCTTGGATTTCAGTAGCATTCAAAGGGAATCTGAAATTAAGTAAGGGCAGGACAACCACGCAAGAAGATTCAGAACATTTTAGAATTGAAATACATGCACCTGCATTGCACTGATCTTTGGAATATGCATTGCAATGGGCTAAAATCCTTCCAGGTACAAGGCCCTCTTGTACCCAGAAAGCTCCAGCTGCTGAGGAGGGAGCACAGTACACATTTCTCCTTTGTCCTGCTTTCCCTATATTCAGCACCAGTGAGGCCGCACCTCGAGTACTGTGTCCAGTTTTGGGCCCCTCACTGCAAGAAAGATATTGAGGCCCTGGAACGTGTTCAAAGGAGGGCAACAAAGCTGGTGAGGGGTCTGGAACACAGGGCTTATGAGGAGAGGCTGAAGGAGCTGGGAATGTTCAGCCTGGAGAAGAGGAGGCTCAGGGGAGACCTCATTGCTCTCTATAACTTCCTGAAGGGAGGTTGTAGTGAGCTGGGGGTCGGCCTCTTCTCTCGTGTCATTAGTGATAGGACCAGGGGGAATGGCTTCAAGCTACGGCAGGGGAGATTCAGGCTGGACATGAGGAAGTATTACTTTTCAGAAAGGGTGGTCAGGCACTGGAACGGACTGCCCAGGGAAGTGGTGGAGGCACCGACCCTGGGGGTGTTCAAGGAAAGACTGGATGTTGTGTTGAGGGACATGGTTTAGTAGGAGCTATTGGGAATAGGTGAACGGTTGGACTGGATGATCTTTTAGGTCTTTTCCAACCTTGGTGATTCTATGATTCTATGATTCCCTGGCTTTTATTTGCAGTCGCTTTGGTTTCAACTCAAATAGAAGATAGTGAGTCATTGTATGTATTTTGACTCCTTTTCTTCCACAACACGTCTAAGTATAAGGGGAACAGGAAGAAACTAGTGCCATTTCAGTCCAATCGCCCAAAATTCCTGTATGAAGAACCTTAAGTGATTGAATTTTCATACATTGTAGGGCCAGCTTAAGTCTACTTTCTGTAATAAAGTATTTCATAAGTCTTTATTTCACTTTACACTAAGATGGCATCACCCTAAATTAAAGAATTAGCCACAAGAGTATATTTGTGAAACAATACTGAAGTTTGCTCTCACAGTGCTAGCGTGATAATTTGCGTCCCATACTTCCATTTGGTAAACCTGCAAACTGTTCTACATTTGTCAGTTTTAATTGCTACAATTACAGAGCATGAAAACACCAAGTGCTTTACTAAAGTTGGGAAAAAAAGTGGAATTCTCCTGGCTTTGTTTTCCAAAGCAACAGGATGATTCATTCATCTGGTAATGCTTGAGGTGCTTTCCCTCTTCCTAGAAGAGAATATTGTCAACAGAGGACAGCATTGGAAAGGCCTTGCCTTGCATGTTCCCACTGTCTGTGAGGTGCCATGCAGTGCTGTGCTTCTTTCTCTGGCTGTGTATCACCTGCGGTGTTGCCACTCAAAATAAATAAATAAATAAAAATCTGCAACCATCAACAACAGTCTTACAAAGTTTCCTATTGATTAAAATGTATTTTGAAATTTTTGAAGTGGTAAAAGGCATAAATCTACAGGGAATGCAATAGTCACTGGTAGGAAAGGGGAGGGAATAACCCCTCCAGCTCAACATAATCAAAGGCTTTGATAGTAAATGCACAGGTTCTGCGTTGCTCTCAAAGAGCTTCAAAACAGTGAATAAAAGGTTTTTCCTCCCTGGGTTTTAAAACAGGAAAAATACTAAAACCCAAGTGAAAATGGGAAAATAGAGAATCCATTAAAGGCATTCTCACAATAGGGCACAATAGGCCTTCTATTTAGCAGCTCACAGCTAAAGTATTTGCAAACTATATAGTTATCAAGAAAATGATAGATGAAGGAACTTAAAATAATAATTTCAAATACTCATTTCTTTGACCTTGCTCTGTTTAATTTTACAAGAGGAGTTAACATACAAAGTGTTTTGATATCAAAGGGTTCTGTCCTTGAAACACCTCTCACAGTTGCTTTATGGAGATATCGCTTATGTCCTTTATTTCTTTCAAAATACAAATAATTCCACTTCTTCACGTATAGCTTCACTTACCTGTGTCTCCAATTCCTCTGATTTTTACTGAGCAGTGATTGGTTCTATTGGTCATTCCACACACACTCCATTACTTCCCCCTCCCCCCCCATATTAATTGTCTTCTCTTTTAAATTGCAGTTTCAGTACATGTGAGGATCTAAAGGAAATATACAATATTTCAAGTGCAGACGCTCTTATGAACTTAGTCTTGCAAACACTGTTGCCTGTAGTTTGTGCACTGACTTGCAACCAGCCTGGCCTTCAGTCTATAATTACACAACACTTTTTTTCTACCCATTACTGATGTTGCTGACTTCTAAAAAGATAATCTCCAAATTGAATCCATCCTGTTCATTTGTCTTTGTGTGCCTGCATATGACTTTACATTTGCTGGTATTTATTATAATGTCAGGTGTTTCCCACATCTCCCAGCCTATTTTGATCATTTCCAGGCTCTGCCTGTTATTTCTGTCTCGGAAAACAAAAAA
Organism: Centrocercus urophasianus; assembly: GCF_019232065.1. Classification (NCBI taxonomy): domain Eukaryota; kingdom Metazoa; phylum Chordata; class Aves; order Galliformes; family Phasianidae; genus Centrocercus; species Centrocercus urophasianus. Next base: position 29,634,598 of record NW_024884586.1, on the reverse strand, counting down.
CAATACAAAGGGGAAGTGGATGGGGAAATACTTTGTCTGATCAGAGAAAAGCAGCTCTATAATCTTTCATTCATGATTACCCTTCAAGGATATCACACTTCTACAGAAATGTTTTCACACATACATATATCCTAGCAATATGATTTATGCAAGTTACCTGTTTTGTTCTCTCTCTTTTTTCCTTTTAAGCACAGACTTTATACAGTGTTTTCTGCAGTGAAATTCTAGCCAATGCCCTACTTGCCACATAATCTGCTGACCTCCCCACTGCACTGGTACCATCCTGACTTGAAACAGAAGCAGTCTTCATGTCTGTGATAACTTTCTTTATCCTTCTTCCAGCTGTGGGCTCGGCGAAATTAAAAAAACTTCCTCTTCAAACAAGTGTAAATTTCTGTCACCTTAATTAGCTTTTTCCTTGTATGTAGATTACGGCTCACATTAAAATTGATAGCAATAATTTATGACGTTTGTGGCACTGCATGGAAAAAGGAAAGGAAATTTCCCTTAACCTTCCCTTTCTCATTCTTGACAGACTCCACACCAGTCCACTGGACATTTTGGATTCTCTGGCTGATTTCTTTTGGAAAAATTGCTGATGGTAATTTTTAGACACCTGTTATTTTTCACTGTTTCTCTGCAAATAAGAATGCGGTTTTTAAACTAAAACACGTTAGCTTGGTTAAAGAGCTATTTTCCCCATTTTTCCACAAATACCATTCTGTTGAAAATAGAGTCCTAGGGCACTGCTTCTGTGCTTGCCTTTGTAAATCGACTATGCTTTTTGTTGTTGGTGTTGTTGTATTCCCTCCCTCTTCCCTGTCTTCTTAATATTTCTATGGCTAGAAGACAAAACTGAGCTGGTTATTGAGACAGTATCATTTATTTGTGTTCTTTAAGCAGGCTGCAGCAGAGCCAGAAGATAATGGGCACCTCATTTATTCAGGCTTTGAATGATCATATTTAATTCCCAGCGACAGCTGTCTTCATTGCATTAGCATTGCAAATCAGTTCTGTTTTGTAATGGCCTTCTATTGAACGTGATTCAATTATGTGTGCTCCGTACCAAGGCAGGATATGGTCTTAGTATCTATAGCAATATTTCTGCAAGCTGCTGCTCTTTACACTGCTCACATTTAAGCTGCCTGTTTACCACAATGCTTTCCTTGAACTACACTGAACTCTCTTCATTTTGCAGCTAAATAAAGAATGAATATAATTTGTAAAAGCAGTTATCTGGTCAGACATATTACATACCCCATCTTCTTTACACATGCCTAGAATCAGGAAACACTTGTTAAAATAATTGTTACTATACTTAAAACATTTATATTATAAAAGTCATTAAAGTGGATTTAAATGATTATACAGTGTTAAATGGTATTAAGCACTAAAGCTCAGTGCTGGTTCAGAAGAAGATTATAATAACATACCAAGCAACTAAATTTCTTTTAATGTACTAGTTTTCTAAGAAAAGGGCAGAAAGGTTTAACGTCTACAAAACAAGTTAGAAAACACAACATTTTGAGCATATAGTTTCAAAAATTTTGATCCCTAATTAATTTACTGTGAAATATCTAAATCCTGTGCACGATACATTCCAGTCTTTCTGCATCTGGAGCTGATATATAGGTTACATTTCAGATGAAGCTGCTGAGGGCCTGGATCACATCACTGCAATTTAATAGGTTTGTCTATTTGTTGCAATACAAACACCTTTCTAAACTCTGATTCCACACGTGAAGTAGCTCCTCCTGTTGTGTCAGACAGACCCATAAAAAAAGCTTCCACTATACACATCCAACAAACACATGCCTCAGTTTGCACAAGGCAAAGCACAAAATGTACCCTTTTCTTCAGGATTTCTATTCCTGTGATCTCTAAAAAGAATTCTACTTTTGCAGAAATCTCATTATAAACAGTGCAGTCTTAGGGCTCTATTAGCATCCTTACTCTTGTTAATAAGAGCATATATAACAGAAATATGTTGTTTATTCCACACTCTAGAGCGCTGGACCGTCATTCCAAAGTACTTTATGGCTAAGAAATGTTACCTTGTTCAATACATTACTTTGAATTGCTTAAGGACCCTTTCTGGATAACAGTGATGGAGCAATCACAGTGCCTTTCTGTGGGACCTGGAGTCTCCAGCTGCCCCAGGCCAGCAGGCATCTTAGAGGTCCTGATGCAAAAACACTGCTCCCTAAATTCTGTTGTGTTGGACTGATGTCCATTTCCCACCTTCATTCAGTATGATTTCAGATAAAGAGGAACTCTTCTCTCACAAAAGTAACACCCTGACTCCTCTACTTATGCTCTGCCTCTTTGAGAGAAAGAACATGAAGTTGCAGAAAAAGTGGTGACTCGCTCTTGAAATCAAGAGAAGAAAGTCTACAAACTGGATTGCTGGGCCAAGGTTAACAGCATGAGTTTCAATAGGGCCAAGTGTCGGGTCCTGCATTTTGGTCACAACAACCCCAGGCAACCCTACAGGCTTGGCAAGGTGTGGCTGGAAAGCTGCCTGATGGAAAGGGGCCTTGGTGTACTGATGGTACAGTCAGCTGAATATGAGCCAGCAGTGCGCCCAGGTGGCCAAGAAGGCCAATGGCATCCTGGCTTGTACCAGGAATGGTGTGGTGAGCAGGACTAGGGAAGTCATCCTGCCTGTGTACTCGGCATTGGTAAGGCCTCACCTCAAGTACTGTGTTCAGTTTTGGGCACCTCAGTACAGAAAGGACGTGGAGGTACTGGAGCAGGTCCAGAGAAGGGCAGCAAGGCTTGTGAAGGGCTTGGAGAATCAGCCCTGTGAGGAGAGGCTGAGGGAGATGGGGCTGCTTAGTCTGGGGAAGAGGTGGCTGAGGGGAGACCTTATTGGTCTCTTCCAGTACCTGAATGGTGCTTACAGTAAGAGTGGGGTAGGTCTCTTCTCACTGGTGACAAGACGAGGGGAAATAGCCTCAAGTTGCGCCAAGGTAAGTTTAGGTTGGACATTAGGAAACTTCTTTACAGAAAGGGTGGTTAAACATTGGAATGGGCTCCCCAGGAAGGTGGTTGAGTCACTGTCCCTGGATGTGTTTAAGAGCCATTTGGATGTGGTGCTCGGAGATATGATTTAGCAGAGGGTTGTTAGAATTAAGGCACTATAGTTAGGCTGCAGTTGGACTTGATGACTCTTGAGGTCCTTTTCAACCCGAGTAATTCTATGATTCTATGATACAGAGACTGCTGTGTATTTTAATTTTGGATCTTAATTTTCTTTTCTTTTTCCCCTACAGAACAGCCCATTAGAAATGTCTTCTAATGACTTTTGAGTCTGAGCAAGAGGCCAGCTCAATGTGGAACAACTTCTGTGGGCACTTCTAACTCTTTCCTCAAGATCTGAGTGAGAGTTGACTTATTTCAAATTGAAATCTGTCTTTTCTGACTATATTCTTAAGGATAATTTTAATTGTTTCTTTCTTTCTTTCTTTTTTTTTTTTAAAGCCTTCTTTCACACCTTTCCCTCTCCACTGTTATCTATCACACATTATATTTGCTTCTTTGCAAAAATTCTGGATGTAGCGATTTCTGGATTATATTCTTATTTAATTTATCAGATTTTACTATAACACAGAGCTTATGTGAAAATAACGATCATTGAACTCAAATAGGAGGTTTACATTTTTAAAATAAGATCCATGTGTTTTTTAATGGCTGTTTTTTTGCATACATCAAGTTGCATAATCTGCTACCTGAGAAGGACTTCAAAGTTTACAAAAGCAGCTTGATTTTTTCTTACCATGACAACTGCATGAACAAAAGAGTATGTATTGTACAAACAAATACCTGTATGCACAGTAAGGCCATAATGAGGTCTCTCCTCTGCCTTCTCTTCTTCAGGCTGAACAAGCCCAAAGTATTAAACTGTATTTAAAGCCTATTCTGCTCAGAATTACAGAAAAGAAAGATGGCTCAATTTTTTTAGCTGTCTGCTGATTAAAAGCGAATTAAAAGTGAATTAAATACTTGATAATGGAATAAACCAGTCTCCGGAATATATTATCCACCACTTCTGTCATGTTCTATAAAATGTCCACAGGGAAGCAGAGATTTTCTAAAAAAATGTGTTAAAAGCGAGTTGCTCAGTTATTTTTCACAACAGTTTCCTCATTTTTTGTAATAATACCTTCAAAGGATTAAAGTAAAATTAGTTTTCTTTCCAGAAACTTTTTTTTTTTTAAATCAGGGATAAAACTAGTCTTATAAATGAATAATGGAGCCAGGAAAAAGACCAAAAGGAAAGTCTGTACTCCAAGCTCTACGGGGAAGAAGAGAGAGAAAGGGTTTGACAATTAAATTGAAGGAGTAACAAGATCTTCAATGTGCCTTTCAACTATCCTCTTCCTTGGAAAAAAAATAAAGGATGCATTTTTTCATTAAATTGGAATTTCTAGTGTACTTGTAAACAATTCCACTATGACATATATGAAGAAAAATCGTACACATCACATATTAGAATATCTCCCTTTTTTAATCAAATTCTTTCACCTCAGAAGCAATGCAATGTAGCTGAAATGGAAGAGCAAGTACAGTATCTACCCTGTGATATGGACTGGTTGGACTCTTGGTGGAGTCTTATGTTTTGGCAGCCAGCCACATGGCCCATACAGTCTGATGCTGCAAGACTGCTCTCAGGTTCACATTTTAAGATGCTGATCTTCATACAGAATATTTTTTACCTAAGGAAACAAGGTTTGTGTGACCAAAATATTTCCTTCTCATCTAATTTCCTTCTCATGCAGTCATAATTAACCCAAATCTGTAAGTTATTAGAAGTCCTAGAACTCCACAAAGCAATAAACATCACCCATTATATATGCGTTGCTATTATGTAAGATTGAACATATTTATAGTCATAGAAAAAAGGAAATTTTTATGTTGCTTTATGAAATGGATACTAATGAAAACTTCCCCCACTCATCATGTAATTTGGCGCAATTAATGTAATTTTTTCTGATAATTGTAAAAACCTCAGGACCAGAGTTCACAAAATATGAATCACTTCCACATCCTATTTTAATATTTATCATCCTGCGCAATCCACAGATATCATTAACATACAAATAACTTAATTGGGAAACAGTAAAGGTTTCATCAAATACAATAAACCTGTCAGAGAAGTAAGGAAGTGGGAAGTAAATCTCTTAAAACCTTTAGCTGGAGGCATTCAACGACTACAGTCCACCACTTCTAAGTTCTCTAGCAAGTATTCCAAAACCATGCTTATCAACTGACCTGCTGCAGTACTTTTAAGGTGCTTATATTGCTCTCTCTGCCTCAGAAGACATTCTAAGTCCAAATGCAAGTAATGCAAATGGGTCAGTGGGGGAAATAAGGCTAAGAGTTGCTCAGCTTGATCTCACTTGACTGCTATTGCTGTCCCAGTCCTAGTTAAGAAAAATATTAAGGAGGATAAATGAAATAGTTTGAAGCTGTTTATAGAAATATTCTCTTTCCCCAGCTTAGTGGGAGGTATAAGAATAACATGGAGAAAACAGAAAAGTCTCTGCCTAGAACTTCAACAAGTAGATGAAGAAGCTGGGCTCGTGGGTGACTGGAAGTTGGAACTAACCCTTAATCTGGAGGACAAGGAGAAAGGTTTTCAAAAGCTTCGAGAATGAGTCAGTTAGTGAGGAGAAGTGGATTTTTGCAAAGCAAAGGAATTATAGGTGAGAGAAATATAGGAAGAAAGAGTCTTGCAGCCATATGAAGAATTGTCCAAAGACCAAATTAAAGACAAAAAAAGCATGTAACTGATAATGCCAACTTCAAGCTGGAAGGAAACACATGAAAGATTTTAAATACTGCAGTGAGAATAATCAAAATAGACCAAATGGGAGAAACAACTTACAGGGCAAAGCCAAATTGTATGCCAGACAAGTATAGCAGTACACAGTCATACAAAAAAAAAAAAAAAAAAAAAAAAAAAAAAAAAAAAAAAAAAAAAAAATTAGGCTGGACTTAGAGTCAAAAATGAGGAACTTTCTCTGCCTGAGGTTACAGCCATACAAGAGAGTTGGTTCAAGATTTTAGTTTGAGCAAAGTAACTGAAGACTTGAGTAGAGAGATGGGTTTGTGATGAACTGGCCTAGAAAATGTCATCAAATTCATCTTCCCATTGACAGCATTCAGAGATACTGTTCATGAGGACAGATGCAGTGCATGCAGAATCACTATAAAAATTGCAGGAATGGTCACTTGGACCATTTCCCCAAGGGAATCCTTCTTAGAGAAATAGATTTTTAAAATTAAATTTCTAATAGAAAAGTATCAATAAAAAGAAATAGTTCAAATGAGTTCTAAAAATAAATAGTCAGTCCATGATTGCTGGTGCAACAGGAAAGCTGTTTTTTTGTTTTGTTTTGTTTTGAATTGAGAAATAATTTAAGTTCCTCTTTTTAAAAATAGTTAAGATTCCAAAAATCTATAAATAAATGCATTATATTAAATTATCACAGATATAATTTATCTCTCAAAAATTGATATTAGCTATAAATGTAAATTTAATTTGACCTTGATTGATCTTCACCAGTAATATTAACTCCCTGGATAACATCTAGGAGAAAAAAAAACAGGTAAGATATTATAAAATTCTGTCTTAGAAGATGGAAAGGACAACAGATCTTTCTGGTTTCCAATTTTGCCCTATACTATTATTTACGGAATGCAATTTTACTGTCCCTTACATTCCTTTCTTCCACATGGATTCTCTGTACTTTATATATGGTAATTCACAATCACCATTTTCGAAAGGCCTTTAAGAGCACTATAAATAGAACAAAGAGGAGCTGTTCTGAGAGCCAATTTGCCATTTTCTCTGTGGACAAAGTCAGATGAACTAGCTTCCCCATTGCTATAGATGATCTCCAGCGTTTTCAAACATTTTCTCAGTCTGTTTCAAAGTAACAACTGTCAATTAGAGCAAGAAGGCTGAAGAGGAGAAGACGTGAAATTGTTTATGAAGAGGAAAATCAATCAAGTAACCAAATAATCAAATTCCAGTACAATTAATAAATGAAGTATGAATTATTAATACATCTTTAAAAAAACTCTATCTGTATTCCTATCCTTTTGCTTTGTCTCACTTAAAAACAGCTAATTCTGAGCTCACAGAAGAAATGAGTTAAAAATCAGCGATGTCTTCATCACAAATATTTGTCCATATCAGAATGGAATATCCTGGAACAATTACTGTGTATCTAGGCAGCAGCACTACAAGTGAATGCGAATTAACATCACTACAGATTATTCCAATAGTTCCTATTCATCACACATAACAGTGGCTTCAGGAAAATGTAACACTATCACATGCAACCAGACAGCAAATACATCTGAAAACACGTTTTCAAATCAAGAAAGTTGTCACAAATACTAGTATATAAGGAAACCCACAAGACAACTTGAAGTCAGGTGTACCGCCTTGATCTCAGATTGGCCACTGCAGTAAAAGACAATGAAGAAACCTTTTAAAATATATCAATGGCAAAAGAAGAACCAAGAATAATTTCCATCCTATACTTGAAGCAGCAGGGAACGTGGCCACTGAAGACAAGGAGAAGGCTGTGGTCCTCAATGCCTTCTTTACATCTGCCTTTAATAGCCAGACCAGTTATCCTCTGGGCATTTTACGCCCTGGTCTGGAAGTTTGGGATGCTGCTCAGAATATACCCCCAGCGATTCAGGTGGAGACAGTCAGAGAGCTCCTCCTCCATCTGGACTGTCACAAGTCCATGGGACCAGATGGGCTACACCCTCTGGTGCTGAGGGAGCTGGTGGGGGTGATTGCCGAGCCACTCTTGGCCATCTATATGTGCTCCTGGTTAACTGGAGAGGTCCCCAAGGATTGGAGGCTTGCTGATGTGACTCCCATCTTCAAGAAGGGCCGTAAGGAGGATCTGGGGAACTACAGGACTGTTAGCCTAACCTTGGTACCAGGGAAATTAATGGAGCAAATCATCTTGGGTGAGATCACACGGCACGTGCGTGGTGTCCAGGGGATCAGGCCCAGACAGCATGGGTTCATGAAAGGCAGGCCCTGCTTACCCAACCTCATCTGGACCGTGCCCAGCAGGTCTTGGTGAATGGAGTGAAGTCCAGCTGGCGGCCCGTTTCAAGTGTTGTCCCCCAGGGGTCAGTACTGGGGCCCATCTTGTTTAATATCTTTATTGATGACCAAGATGAGGGGATTGAGTGCACCCTCAGTAAGTTTGCAGATGACACCAAGCTGGGAGGTGGTGTGGATCTGCCTGAGGGTAGGGAGGCCCTTCAGAGGGATTTAGATAAGCTGGATCACTGGGCTGAGGTTCAACAAAGCTAAGTGTCAGGTCCTGCACTTCGGCTGCAACAACCCCATGCAGCATTATAGGCTTGGGGATGAGTGGCTGGATGACCATGAAGAGGACCTGGGGGTGTTGGTTGATGCTTGACTGAACATGAGCCGAGAGTGTGCCCAGGTGGCCAAGAGGGCAAACGGCACCCTGGCCTGCATTAGAAGTAGCGTGACCAGCAGGAGCAGGGAGGTGATCATCCCCCTGCACTCAGCACTGATGAGGACGCACCTTGAGTACTGTGTTGTTTTGAGCCCATCAGTACAAGAAAGACATTGAGGCCCTGGAATGTGTCCAGAGAAGGGCAACGAAACTGGTGAGGGGTCTGAAGCACAAGTCTTATGAGGAGCTGCTAAGGGAGCTGGGATTGTTCAGTCTGGAGAAGAGGAAGCTCAGGAGAGACTGCATTGCACTCTACAATTTCCTGAAGGGAGATTGTAGTGAAGAGGGGTTTGGCAATGAACGGGGAAATGGCCACAAGTTGTACCAGAGGAGGTTTAGGTTAGACATGAGGAAAAACTTTCTCTCAGAGTGTGGTCCAGCACTGGAATGGCTGCCGAGGGAGGTGGTGGAGTCGCCATCCCTGGCAATGTTCAAGAGGCATCTGGATGAGGAGCTGCGAGATACGGTTTAGTATCTTGTGGCAGCAATAGTAATGAGAAGACAGTTGGGCTAGATGATCGTACAGGTTGTTTCCAACCTTGTGATTCTATGACAGTGTTCAAAACTTGATTTTTTTACCTGGATTTCTTAGTAATTTTTGAGAACTGCAGCAGAAAAGCTCTTATTTGTGAGATAGAAAAGGTTATAAACAGACAACCCATTCAAACAGTGATACCTTGCCAGCCAGTGCTGGAGAATAATAATAATAATAATAATAATAATAATAATAATAATAATAATAATAATAATAATAAAAAGAGCACCACACCTTGCCACATTTTCCAGCACTCTTATTTCTCTACTTTCCCAAATAAAAGTCATGCAAATAATAGGAGACAATTCAAGTCAAATTGCAGTCCACACACACACATACACACGTTTAGGAAAATACAACTAATACTTGCATGAAGAATATTTTGCAACTTATTTCCATAGTTGTTATTCTAGCAAGTGAAAGGAAATATGCCTGCTCCACTGTAGCCTCTTTGTGCATTACTTACCACCAATACAACTGCATGCAAGTAGTACAGTAGCTCTGAATCTTGCATTTGTACTAAATTGCTGAATTAGGTTTTACAAATAAACATAAAGCACAAGTGTATTGTTTAGCACATTAATTTTAGATGTGTACTTTTTTGAAAAAAATCAACTCTTCTTATTTGACAACATTAATTCTGGTAGCAGAACCTACGTTGTTAAGAAAAAGCAGAACAAGTATTTTCACAGATTACAATCTGCATACACTTAGAATCACTGTTAACAACACTATCAACATCATATATTTGGGGGATGAAAGGAACCATCATTCACACCTTACTCTTATCAGACTCGCCTTATCTGGTACAACCCAGAAAGCACACTCATTTCTGGATTTCAAAACAAATTTCAGAAATAATGGTAAAAACATGGATTTCTTTTTAAAAGTTTAAATATATAAAAGTTTATATAAGTGTTTAAATATATAAAAGTTTATATAAGTGTTTATATGACACATATATAAACACATATAAACACATATATACACAATTCCTAATTAGCGTTATCTACATTACATACAAAATTATTTACAGACACGTCTAGGCTTTAGTCTTAAGATGCAGATAGTATGAAGAAACAGAGCTGTAAGAGATTTATTAAGAACTATGGAGTAACAACAGAAGTTTAGATTTGTTCTTTTCACCTGATATTTTTATGTCCACTAGTCAGTAGAAGCAAACGTACACTTGCATTAAGTCATCTAAGCCATTATCTATGAAGTTTTCATTCTGAGTATTCCTACTTGAGCATAAATGCAAATCCCATTTGTACAATCAATGAAGGTACAGATGTTATAGCTATGAGGTATACCAGAGAGCTTGGCCACATAGTTATTACACCAAAGCAAAAAAGATAGGACACTCACCTGTATCCTGGGCTTACTTGTGAAACTCCAGCAGAGTAGGTCTGTAGAAGAGATCCTTCCCCACTGGTAGTCAGCTCTTAAATGGTCTAGGAGAGGTGGAGCCAGGCTTCACCTGTGCTCCTGTGGCTGACTCATTGCTCGCCTGAGGTAATCAATCAGAGGTTCAGACCATGATTCAGCAGTTCTCATACACCATTTCTATTCTGGTTTCATTGAACTATTCCTATTTCACTGGTTTCACAAATTCCAGGAGTTCAAGAAATGAGTTCAGAACATTTCTGCAAGTAACTACTTGGTTCAACCAGCAGCAAAAATATATCAAAGGAGATACATGGAAAGGCTTCTTAGTGCCTGAGTTTTATGGGCCAGGATATCATTGTGATGCTCAAGACTGTGCTGTCTTAACCCACAGGTCTATAATCTGAAGGACTGTTTGGTCATTTGCCACTATGCAATATAGGCAGTGCTGGATGCAGTTCTACATAGCCTTCTTGGCAGCCCTATATCTAACCAGTGATAGCACTAGTGGTCCCACCTCTGTTAGGAGGCCACATGAGTAGCAGGATGCCTGTCAGACAAGATGTTATGTTTTTCAGATTCCAAAAATATATATGTATATTCCAGGCAATACAGTAGTACCTGCCTATAAATTTTAAATAGCAGAACACTTGATTCTTGACAGCTCATCTCAATATTTCAGTGGCTGATTACAATATTTCCAGTTTTCAAGTTTCCAGTCTTACCATTTTCTGTCACTACCCCCATCTCAAGATCACTAGAGGTAAGATTCTGCCTCAGATATTTAGGGTGTTTGGTTTTGTTTTTTGGTGGTTTTTTTTCGGCACAGTATTCTCAACACGTTCTGCTTTTGACTCAGAAGAATCTAATTTTCTCTGCCCAGAAAGAGAGGAGGAGAAGCCCTCTAACACATAGCTGATTGTATAGTTATGTTTCTGTTCATACTGGGCCTTGACAGAGAAAGGGCTATTGTTGCACTAGCTCTGTAGACCCACAAAGACACCCACGTTCTCCAACCACACTGTTGTCTGTTCCCACAGAAACCACATGTTTAGTGGGGCAGCCGTTGAAATAATGGAAGCCTCAGCATTCATACAGTAATACAGTAATGGGTTACTGTTCTTCCAGTACTATTTCATGAATACAAAGACACTGAAAATACGGAACCATCCCTTCCTTCTCTGTTTTTGCTTTACTAAAGCAAGACTGTACAGAGAATGAATTAACACCTTTCACTTGATCATAGAGATATGTCTCTCATCTGTAATTCACATTGTACTTACTGTTCTGAATCTCAGTCTAAGTATTCTATATTACTACTCATTCTTATCAACATTGAAAACATCTGTATGATATTAGATATCTGATCAATGTATAGGAAGAAATATTGGATTTTGTTAGGTTATTATTGAGAGTTTGGTGATTATTAAGTTACACCAAATTTAATCATGCAATCTCAACAAAAACCTGGCTAGCTTTTGTGCTAAGCACAGGCCAGTGGAAAGGATAGCAGAATCAGTGCTTGCATATTTAGTATTGAATAAACCATATTTTCTATGCTGTTTTCCATAAAAACAGACATGCTGGATCAAACTAACAGATTTTTCTCAGCCAGTGGCCAGAAGGTGATACTTAGGAAAAGGAGCATGTAAAAGAGGAAAAGTAGAGTGCTAGTTGCACTCTAAAAAAAGTCATCCATCTTGTATTTAATAGCTCTTAATTATTTCTTCTTTTATAAAAATGTTTTATTACTTTTAAACATTTTGTAATTTTGGCACCTGATGAAAATAAATTTTAAAATACAATATTCTTAAGCAGGAAAGATCTTTCTTATGTTTGTTTTAAACCTGCTGCCAAAAAGTTTCCCTGGGTGCCCTGCAGTGAGTAATCATTCCCTATTCAGATTCTTCATGTCATTCATGATTTTCTATTCCTCTCTCACACCCACCTTTTGTTGTCTCTTTCCAAGCTGAAGAGTATGAGTACAATTCTCATAAAGAGCCATTCCCTTTCTAGGTCTGTATATCCTCTGTTAGCTCCCCAAATCAGTCACTGTGTTGCTGTCTCATCAATGTATGCAGTGACATAATCAAGATTTCAGTTTCTTTTTTCATTCTTTTTCAGATACTTCTGAGTATTGTTTGTCTTCTGATGGCTGCTGAGAGCTGGGCTGATGTTTTTTAAGGAATTAATCAGAATAACTCCAAGATCATTTTTGCTAATTTTGAGTCCACCACTGTGAGCTTCATAATTACAATTGTTTTTCCCCCAGGCGTGTTACTTTGCATTAATTTGGTATTTTCTTACCCAATCATTAAATGCAGTAAAATGCTTCTATAATCCTAAAGAGAAAGCTTGAGCTATCCTGAGAAATTTTGTATCAGTCAAAAATTATCTCCTTACCCCTCCTTTTCTAGATCAGTCAAAGATACGTTGAATAGCTCTATTCATTTCCCTTGAATCATCTTGATCCCTTGATCATCTATCATTTCTCCCCTTTTCTTTAATCCATTACTAAATCAAGGAGAAACTTATTTTTTACTCCATAATAGCCAATTTCTGTTAACCTTTGGTAAGATGCCAATTAAATATCCAAGTACATAACATCAAGTTTTGCTGAATTTTCTCCATTACAATACATTAAAACACTGTCACGTATTAGTTCTGGCCTCTATTACAGTTTCAGCTAATCTGCTCATTGCAGAATTCAGATACACTAATGAATTTTGATCTCTAATGAATTTCACACTCTACAAGCTCTGAAAAAAAAACAACAAACAAGCATCACAAATGGCCCTTTCCACTCCTCAGGTGTCAGTGCTGATAAAAGCTGTCACTATCCCCCGCAGTTAGCAGTTTAGAAGTTTTACTTGTGATTTTTTTCAGGTTCTTAGATAAACACAGTCTATTTCTATTGGTTTATTGCTATACGTATATCAAGATTTTCAGAACAGGAATATTCTACTTTGTTTTCCACATAGAAAGGTTCCACGGAAAATACAATAATAATAGCACACACACAAAAAAAAAACAACCATACAAACACTTCTCTTTGTTCCATCAAGTTACTAAGATACTAAGAACACTCACAAACCATAATACATGAACAATAGAAATAATTCATGTAAATTTGAGGATTTTGTATGGATTTACTACAATCTTACTTTTCTAGTATGCTTCTGTGTTTTGTCTGAGCTACAGTAATTTCTCCTTTTCTAATTTAAATGATGCCACTATTTGTGCTTGTGTTTTTATCATGCATGTCGAGGCTCAACAACATTTTGGCTTGTTTCATTAGTTTCAAATCGAAGCTTCCAGGATTTTCTATATTCTACTTTGGACAAAATTTTTGCCACAGTTGAAGTTGTCCCTGATACCTTCAGCAGCCTCCTGCATGAGTTTTACCCTTGTGCTTGCCTCTTTTTTTTAGAAAGTCTCTTTGTGTGTGTGCACTTTCCTGTTTGAGATTATATTACAATGGGAAGATGCGCAGAGAATGTGTGATATTGAATTTGAGAATGCTGGGGCCAGCACTGCAGGGCAGATGATTGATTTGATTTCAGGAAAGAATTTCAATAAATAAAAGAACAATATTTTCAATATCAATTTTTAATCATTAATTGTTGGATTAAAATAACTGCCTTAGGAATATGCTCACAGGTATGTGCAATGTGTGGCATGTAATTAACATCAAAATGTTGTTTAAATCATTGCCAAGTGAGAAATCAGGATAAAATATGTGCTATCCTGGATTATTTATGAGATATTAAATTATTACGATGATGAGGACCTTTCTCTTGTTGTTTTAAAATTGATTTAGTTCATTTACCTGACTAAGCCTGCCTTTCTCATGAATGTGTAGAACTTTTCACCTGGGATAAAGATTAGATACAGCACTTCATCATATAATGTGCATCAACAAAACCTACCTAAATTACAAGGAAAATAAAGCTTGTTATAATTTCAGCAATTTTTATTTAGAGATAATTCAAATGGAAAAAGAGCAAAAGGATTCATTGAAATTTCTGCCACTAGAGATGAGAAAAACAGACATGATAATTGTTAAGTAAATAACTTAAAGATAATTCTTATAAAAACAAGAATTTCTGCATATTACTACTGACATGAGTGACATCTAGGAAATTATTCCAATCTGTCAGCAGTTTTTTTTCATTCTTTGCCCATACCGTGAAAAATTCAGAAATTTTTTTGCCAAAAATAACTTCACATTCTCATTTTGCAGCATAACAAAAGGCAAAATAACTGAAAATGAACTTGAATTGTAGAATCATAGAATCATTACGGTTTGAAAAGATCTCTAAGACCATCTAGAGTATCTGCTGACCCACCCCCACCATGCCCACTAACCGTGTCCCTCAGTGCCACATCTACGTGGTTCTGGAACACCTCCAGAGATGCTCACTCCACCACCTCCCTGGGCAGCCCATTCCAATTCTTGACCAAACTACTATAGCAATTTTTACTAAACTTTTTTTGTCTGTGTGACATAAATTGGACCATATTGGACTGCCCACAGTGATAGTCAATGAAAGTTTATTTTTGGTTGATGCTAAATTTTTATTTATTTTAAATGTTAAACAGCATCAATGTTCTCTGAATTTTACCAGTGGCTGTGGCAGACTGCAAGACATTTGAAACACTGATCATGATCAACAAATTTCAGTTTTTTTAAACAGAGACGAAAAAGGGCTACAGGTGGAAACCAATTCAAAATCAGTGTTTTGCATGTTTGCTTTTAACTGAAAGAGGATCAAAGGTTAATAAACAACTATTTTATATAAACACTGACTAGGATTTTTTGACATTTTTTATTATGGAGAGTTGCTGCAACAACAATCAATGTCAGCAAATGACTCAGCTCTGCGCAAACAGAAAGAGTCAGTTGTCTTCCAATCACCTGCACCATGACTAAATTGGTTCAGGTACATACAGATATTTCTTCATGATGTCTCCTCTACCCTGCTACCCAAAGCCTTTCCCTCAAAATAAAAACAGAACGATGACAAGGCATGCTTATTTTAGTCAGAGATAAGGCTGCAAGAGCTGCCCCATCACGGTGAAAAATAGCTAGCATACTGGGGAGGATCTTCATGTTAGTAAAGATGCACTGAGTGTTCTAATAATAAGCTAAAAAGCAGATCTGAGCCATAAAGCAAATTTTGAACAGAAGTCAAGGATGAATAGAGGTGACTAAAGACTCTAGTGAGTATGTGAGTATGAAAGTACAGACAATTTTCAGGACCACCTGAAATTTGCAGGATAGGAGTTGAATAATGATTACACCAAAACCGGAAGGAACTTTCCATCCTGTAATTACACAGACTGCAACCAAAACCACCCTTCTGTGCACTTAAAACAGGAAAAGCAATATTTTTATTTCAAATACAATTTAAGTATAATAAAATACTGCACACAAACACCTCATGCAAGTACTCTAAAGAAATACAATTTAGACAATGTAGGATATAGTCAAGAACACACAAATCTAAGCACACACTACAGTGAAAATCATCTAAACTACGTATGTTTTTGCAACAAAGTTTAGTAAAAGAAAAAAAATGTTTTCTTTGTCACCTTGCCTTTTTCAAAATCCATACTTTTTTCTCCTTTTCTCTGCACTTCACCCTATTTTTTTTTTCCTGTCAGTGTTACATTCCTTTCCCCCTTTTTCCGTTTACATGTGTATTCCTTTATTCACCTGCCTAATTTCCCTCCTCTTTCTCTCCCCTCTTGATTTATTGCCCTGCATCCAAATAGCTGTCTGCCTCTGCCAGTGGAAGCCAGTTAACACCCACAGATTAGGGATGGTACTCGAGCATAAATGCCTTTTTCCCCAGTACCTCAGTGTTCATTGCATCAAAGCACAATCTTTTCATGGTGTGGTCTAAAAATAAGAAGGATGGAAAACTTGTTGGCTTAGGGACCCCTGAGCCTGTTTGTGATTCAGAGAAAACAGTAGGTGCATTATGTGCTTGCTTTGTTATTTGTTTTCACTTATTTTGATCAACATATTCTTTGAAAAAAAATATTGTAAAAATAGGTGTCTTTTTTCTCCAAATGGTGCTTCTTGACTCCTCCTCCCATCTCTGCCACATTGGACCACCCATCCATAACAGTTACTTATCACCTGAAGCAACCATGGAAAAATGGCTCACAAAGGATGAGGGTATGCAGAATTGCTTTAAAATTTTACCACTGAACTTTGCCTGTGGTTTCTTGTAACTCATGGAGCAATTTATAAAAAGCTTTCTTACTCCAATGAATATTAAACCATATTAATGACACTGAAATGCTTGAAAACACAATCCTCAAAGTATTTGGCACAAAAACTAACCCACGTTTCAATTGAAAAAAGAACCAGATAAATTCCCCAGGTATCAGACAATCATCTGCATGTCCTGTCTTGCCAGCACCCCAGTTTTCAAGAACCACACTCTCATTTATTCTCATATGTAAGTAACTCACAGCATAATGAGCTGAGAAGTCCTGGAGAGATGAAGTCCTGGAGTCCTGAAGCTAGCTTTAAAACATTAGAGTGAGAGTTTTTGTTGTTGAATATGCAGCTATTCACAGAACATAATAGTTAGATGCTGCAGTTTTAGAAATTTATGTATGTTCAAATTTAAATTATATTAAAATCTGATGAGAGAAGGAAGTTATTTTACTGAATGTGGAGGAAGGCATTAATGAAGCTTTCTCAATCATACTCTGTCAATATTTTTAACAAGAGGATCTTGTGAAGAGTTTCTGCCTTAGCTTGTTACAAATCCTAAATCCTAGAAGTGCTTCAGATACTGACAATTGTTTACATTTAGTCATTGCATTTGGGCAATCTTGGCCTTCTCTTAGCCAAGGAGGTGAAAAATATTCTTTACATCTTCCTTCTGAAATTAATAGAATAGTACAGTTGTCAGTTTATATAATTTTAATTTAAAGGAAAGAGAATGAAATTGTTTTATGGCAAATGCCTCAACGAGATTTGTCCTTAGACAATTAGGAGATAAGTTTGACTGCCTCTGTGGAACACATTTCCTCCTCTTTTATGTGTATTTCTTGGCTGAAGTATTAGATTGCAACTGATTTCCTTCCCAATAACTTATGTTCTCTTGTGCCTAAGGAAGTTCTCTCTTTGCTCCTCTTTGCACATTTATTCAATCTGTTCAGACTGTAATCTCAATGTCTTTAGGAATTAAGGCAACGCTAAGTAACACATAGTCTTTAATAACTATTACTTATAGAGTATAAATTAAAGTTTTACTAATTGTTTGTATAATCAGAATACGTCTCTTTTGAGAGCTCTAGTTATGTTGTCAAAAGATAGTTTGATTTTATTTTTCTACATGCTGGTATAATGTTTTTTTAGTTATGTTGGAATAGTTCTGCTAAAGAACTGCCTTCCTCACACAACATTTCGCTTTGTCATATTCATTTTTGCTACAGTTCACTTTATGCTTCATTCTCCACACTAGATGTAATGCCACATATGGTATTTTTGACTGCCCTGTTATTTGCTATTGCATTTTTCTGTGTGGAAGCTTTTCAAATGAAGTCATGTGCCATGGCAAGGAAGCCACAGCCCCTACCCTATGCTGCCTTCCTCCTTCCCCTGGCATGGCAAAGGATCAGTGTCACATAAGAATATTCCTGAATAAAGCTGGTCAGGATGTACCTCCCCTCTTCTTAAAAAAAAAAGTCAATAGTGTACTTGAAGGGCAGGCAATGGTCAGATATTCTCTTGGATAAAACACGTCTTCAAGAAGTGCCATCAAAATAGAGAACATTTTCAGATGTCTTAATCAAGCAAATTTATTTGCTGAATATTTCTAAATAATTAAATACAGTTATATTCTTTTACATTTGAGTTTGTACTGCAACAAATCTCTTTTCCAAACCAGAGTTCTGTAGGGAAACAGAGAAATAAATTTGGCTGGTGCTATCAATTTCTTGCAGACATTGACAAGTGAACCAAAAACCTCACAAAGTGACTAGAGTCACGAAATGTATAGACAAAATTCAATGAGCTGAGTGCCTGTGTAGAGACAGTTGACTAATGCATTTATGTAAGCAGTGTTGCTCTACTGATTACACTGCTGATGTCAGCAAGGAGAACCATACCTCTCAGAACCTCACCTGAACTGCCTAACTCCATTGCTCACCACCCCTAAGTTGCAAGGCTTCAATAAATCTTTGGTTCTCCTCCTGTGCTGGGGGGGCTGCAAAGGAGCCAAAGCCTTCCCTAGAGAAAGGCTTTCAGTGTTCCATGTGACAAAAGTGCAAAAGTGGTCTTATCTGGCCAAAACAATGAGGTCTCCCGAAAAAAGCATCATCATAGCAAGTCCAAGGACAATTCACAACGCATTTACAGCCTAAAGTCTATACAACTGACGGAAGCATATCTCAGCATTCTCTGGGATGAAATGTAATCTGCTTGCTATAACTCAAAGTGCAGAAAACAGACTGATTTAGATGAAGAAAAAAAGAGGAGAAAAAAAGGGAGAGCAGCAATTAATTTGTTTTTCTCATGTTGAAGAGCAATGCTGGTCTGTGTTCTTCATACTTGTACAGCTCAGTGGAGACAAAGACACAGCTCAGTGCGGGCAAATAAACAAAACTTATCATCTGGAGGAAGTGGGTTTCATAGCTCTAAAGCCAAGTTGTAGGACAGGTAGGCCATTTTTTATAACACCACTAATGATTCATATTGCTTCCTACATAACATTTACAGCAACAGTGAAAATTTACCAACATAATTGACAGATATCTATCCATCTCTCATGATGTTTTTGTTTCAAATTGAATAAATCCAAGTGCAGATATACACATCAAATTATTCCAAAGAATAAGCAAAATACGCTTATCATACATACATGCTCTTCTAGTCCTCAAATGCAGCACTTTATGAGTAATACTTTTTTTTAAACAACAGTATTTTTAAGACAGTTTTTACTGAGCAAGACTGTAGACGGGGAAGGATTTTGTAGCCTTCCCTGGCTTTTAATCTGAGTTGAAATAAAGTAACAAATAACATGCATTTTTAAAAAGAACCTTTCAAACTATGCCTCTGTCCTTATGCCTCTCATTAATTAATAATTCATTGATTAAAACATTTCCATTAAAAATACTAAGGGTCTGAAAGTGGAGTAAGGCACAGAGAAAAATGAGATTGTGCTCCACTTTTATTATAATCTCTGTATGGCTAAAGGAAAAAATTGAATTTGTTGAGGCTGATAATCTTTCCTACTTTAATGGAAATTTTCCTTTTTTTTTTCTTTTTTTCCTTTTTTTCCTTTTTTTAAATTCAAGTGTAAACCAGAAAATGGGTAGTGTTTTTCCAACATTATGCTTTCTTTATGCTAATTCAGATGGTGAGCATGCACTGTTTTTCAAATCAGATGGATAGTTAATATGATTGTTTCTTTTATGTATATATATATTTATATATATGTATATATACATTTTAAGAAATTGCATGCTGTCGGCTTCTACTTTTGATTTCTATCCTTTTTTTCAGCTGGTAAATGCAAGAAGTGGCTGTCTGCTTGGTGACCTTCCCAGTATATGAATGCATACTTTCAGCCAAGGCATGCCCTTTCCCAACATTTCTTTTAGTTTGCATTTAACAAAATAACAGCAAATGTCAGGTATTAGAAGGGTTGAAACAACCTTTTCTATTTTGTTGTCTTTAGAACCCCATCTTTTATTCATGACTCTCTCTTGGTGCTGCAAGGGAGGCTGTGTTGCCATAGCAATGCCCTGCATATCCTTGTGGATAGCTTATAGTTTCACTTTTTTTAAACAACAAAGAGCCATTGATACTACGTGTTGCCAAAGGTTACAAAAGTTGAATTCTAAAATGGAAATATTTCTTCTATAAGACTGCACAGCATATCTGCCATGTAAATTCAAAGATTCAAGTAAACACATAGCCCTTTTGTGAATGCAGATGAACCTGGGATAACACTGTTTGGCTTCAATATATAATTCAGAAGACAAGTATTTAAAATACAGTCCTGCTATCTCCTGTTCTCAAGATACAAATGTTCAAATATATACAACATACTCTTCCACCTTTCTGACCTATTGTAGAAATAAAACCTCTCTACGTTTTAACTGTTCTGGATAATAAAACGCAATCTCATATTCCAATTATGATTTAATGGTAAATATACACCCAGTGTCAGGGAACAGTCACCTTATAGGAGCTTCCCTGCCCGCAATGGTTATTAAATATATTTGAGTGTCCTTTAAGATTTCTCAAGTACGGTTTTTGTTCCTACCCTAATTGATTTCTGTCAGATTTGAGTCCCACAGATAGATGTTTACAAAGTACAAATTCAATAACGGTTCAGCAAGTTAAATCAAATAAAGAGTTAGAAAAAATTAGGGTTATGGTTGCAAAAAAGGAATTGTATACTGATGATTCAGCAGGCAGCACCCAGTGACTCAGATGACAGAGAGTAATAGTGGAAAAGCATTTTCTGTCACTTCTTCAGATGAGTGAATCAGAGAGGAAATACAAAATTTTCTGCTCTGAGTGCCAGAAAGAACAAATACATCCCTCAGGGTACTGAAAGCCTCTCTCCTGTTGTGCTCACTGGAGAAGCAAAGCAACCTCAAGAGGTGTGCCAATGAAATGATCCCATTTCACGTTCTACCCTCTCTTCTGCAGAAACCTTGCACACAAACACCACTGCTCAACCTCTGCCAGCCGTGCCACATGGAGCATTCCCTGCACCTTGCGCTCAATCCAGCCCACACCTCCCTCATGTCTGTCCTGCCACAGCAATTTGAGAACAGTTCACAAAGGCAGTTCTCCTGCCACTCAAACCCAAAAGCAGGCTGTGAGCCCTTGTGTTAGTTTCCACACCTCACCAGGTTTACAAACCCACAAACAGTTGATAAAATGAGGGCAGGAGCAGAGCGCGAAAGAAGGAATGAGGAAATATTCATCTGACCTGGACCTTCTGGGTCCTTGAGGGTAAAACTTCTTTACTTTGAAGCAATAATTATAAGGAATAAGTAGGAGTGTTCACTTCAAGCTCTATTCATCGGGCTTGTTAGCTCCATAGCAGCTTGTGACAGACTTTAGGCTTAAAGGCCTCAACTTGAACCAGAGGAGATTCAGGCAGAATATTAGGAAAAATATCTTATCCAAAAGAGTGGTAGGGAACTGGAATGGGCTGCCCAGGGAGGTGGTGGAGTCACCACCAGAACTGTATGAATGCGGCACTAAGGAACATGGTTAGTGGGCAAGGAGGGGATGGGTCAGCAGTTGGACTACATGATCTTAGAGGTCTTTTCCAGCCTGAATGATACTGTGATTTTATACACCTGGTACCAGCTGAATTTAATGCTGTTCATGAAGTGTTAAGCTTGCAGGTACCGATGAAACGAGACTTGCTCTTTAGAGAGTCTTTACACTTTATCTTCAAAATACATTGCCTATATGAAATAGATGTCTTTAACAGCTGTCTAGCACCCAGAATGTCATATACTTTATGTCTGGAAAGCTGTTAATCCAGTAAGAAATTTATTTGTTGCTATTCTATTCCAACTGAGATTACTACTTCTGATTTACTTTTGTTTTCCACTGAACCTGGCATCACAAATACTTTCCCAAGAAAGCTACCCACCCCCCACAACTGAATCAGCTGCAGTACTGATTGCTGTCTGTCTCTCCCAGCTTCTCAGCTGTGTGTCCCTTGTCCCCAGATCTCTCTAGTCCTATTTCCCTGCTTCCTTCATACTGCTGGCTGGCTTCTGATCCCTTGTACATTCTTCTGTTTTCTGATGCGTTCTGCAAGTATTTTCTTTACTGTATTTGTGTTCTCACAAGAATAAATCCCACACTTACCATGTTCTCACAGATGGAGTCCTGGTTTATGGCCACATATAAAAATGCCTTCTGGATAAGAAGAGTTTTATATCCAAGATCAGTGCAGAGAAACAAATGCCACTGTTTACACTTACAAAGGCTCCATTTCTATCATGTTAATTTCTAGTTGGCTGCTATGTAGAGTTTTATGTTGCAAACTGAAAGGAAACTATTTGCAGTGAACCTTCCTCAGAAACTCAGCAACAAAGATCTGTGTTTATTTTCAGATAAATACTACTGGAAAATGGACATAGGCAATTAATGTAGGCAGCAATGACTTGTGATAAAACCATTACAATGCTGAATTGTAATCATCCACAAAATTAGGCTTTATAAACCTTTAAAAATCAGGATGTAAGTCACACTTAAGATAAATATATGAAGATACTTAGGATACTGTTTGTAGGATAGGGTTTGCCTTCCCTATTCCAGAGACTTGCACTGACCTGGAATAACATCAGTTTATAGACTTTAGATTCTGATTAGGCAAATTTGGCCATCAAGGCTAAGCTCAGAGACCTGAAGCTGTTTTGTGGAACTATATCGGAGCTTAGAGATTTTTCATAGCTTTCAAGTATTTTTTCTTACAAGTCTAACAATGATTGTCATAGCAGACCATAAGAAAATTTCCATAACTGTCAAAGTTTTAAGGGCTCTTGAATTTGGGACTGTAGTCCTAGGCAAAGTTTGTGTTTAAACCATACGTCATTTTTTATACTTTCTTGCCCTCACAGCAGGAGGTCTATTCCTGTAGCCATTCAGAGCAAAATAAAAGATGGGAAACCATGTGCACAACCCAATTTTTAATTATATTCAAATTAATTTTATTGCATTGAAATGCAAGGTTTCTTTAGAAAATGACAGCTGAGCCCATCACAGGTTTTGAAGAGAAACACTGCAGCTTTCAGATCCTAAAAAGAGACTTTTCTGCAACTCCATGTTCAGTGCAGTGTATTAAATGGTTTTGTGTTTTTTAAAAGAGGATGACTTCTCCATTGAAAGTGGCAGAGTTCAAAATTCTGAAGAAGTAATATCAGGATTTGGGGCAGCGACTAGTAGAAGGGCAGAGTATTATTCAGAGGCTATCTTAGCTACTAGCACTAATAGTCTTTCCATTTATCTTAACTGTTAATTAGCATGATTCATTGTTTCTTTTCCAGGAGTACCAATTGCAAATTAACTCCTTCAGTGTTGTTTGAACGCTTGTAGAAAGGAGCATAAAACTTAAATGATCTCACTCAACCACGTAACACTATGCTAATTAGAAACTGTTCTTCTGACTTCCAAACATTTAATGTTACACAAAACATTATTATTTTGTTTAGAATATAAGAATAACCCTCACATGTCTCGCTCTCCTTTCTCACTTTCTAACAATGATCAACGAGCAGCAGCATGCCCTTCACAAGCTTACAAAACTAATCTAAATTTCAAAGGAAATTCACAGCAGCCTTCTGCACCTAGAAATGACAAACCCAGCATTTTCTCTTCTGTATTTTCTTTAGATAGACAAATAGTCAGACAGGCAGACATAGACAGACAGATAGATGCCATTTAAACCAAATATTTCATTTAGTATCAATTGGAAATACTGAGTATTTATTTGCTTACCTATCACTTTATTCTTCTACTTTTAAATTTGTATATGCTCTGAATTAAAACATTTAAAAATATTCCAGAAGCCTGAAAAGGAGACGATGACAGTGCTCCCACACTGCTTCAACTCTGACCAGCACAGTCACACTCAGATTTCAGCCTCTCTCTATGTGATTCACAGCACAACCCTAAAACTCATCTCACAAAACAAGACCCAGAAGAGGAATCCTCAAAGAGCCCATTAGATGGTCTGGTCCTCCCAGCCGCAGACGCTGTCCTTCATATAAAAAGTTAAAAGTTCAGTATCTAGAAACAGAGACTGAAACCCAGGTTTCCCAGAATTGTAATTTAACTGATGATCTCTCATTTATGTTCAATTGGTATATAAAATACTTTGTAACATGCATAGGAAATTAATTTCAGGCAGAACACACTTTTCCCTCTAAAAAGCACATTTTTGTCCTGCTTGTCGAAGTCTTCTACTGGGATGCGAATGACCTGGGTTACAACCTCTTCCACAAACCAAACAACAGGAACAACTGAATGTAGTTTTATACATTCTTGTTGGGAGTCCAGGTTACTGACTGGAAACAGATGAGGGGGGTTTCTCATTGATGCTTCAGTGAATGCTACCTGTCGCCTTGAAATTACAACAAATTAAGCCAAAACTAATTCATAAAATTGCACTGGAATTTCCAAGGTGTTTTCATTCTTTTGAAACTTCCCCAGAGGAGGGGGAAAAAAAAAAATACAGTACTGAACTGTACTAACTGTACTACTATGTATAAAAATTACCAATCATAAATGGGGACATGCACAGTAAAGCACATAAAAAGTACTAATATCTACTAGTTACAAAAAGAGTACTGCTTTATCCTACTTTGTAGCAGGATGTTTTACCTCAAAACCTTTTTAGGGATAAAAAGAATTTCTGTTCTTTAGCTTCCTGTTCTTACCTTCATTATAGCATATGTTTGAAGGTAGTTATTAATTAAAGAAAATTCTGACTTCAATTAGTCTCCAGATCTCCTTTACTCTTTGCACAGTTCTCAGTTACTGATAAAACCACAGAATAAATTATATGTGAAGAATGACATAGATCCATTTGATTCTGACTGGATTTACAGGCACTTACCTAAGGCATCAAACACATGAGCTGCCTGTCTTGGTGTCCAGTTGTGGATAAACAAGAGATCTCATAGCATCCAGAACAGAAACCACTTGGCAAGAATATAAGAACAAGAATTTTTTTCTGAAGGACTGCTTTTCCATAAGTCAGGACCCTATGCAGTAATGGAAACTGTGTGGAAAGAAGCAGGGCAAAATGACCAGAACATTTTTGATCAGGGCAATTTTATGAAATTTAATACCAGAGGGTAACCACGGAATGTACTGGAAAAGCATAACAGAGGAATTAAAACAATACTGCTGAGCAAGCGTAAAGCTAGGAATGTTTGCAGAGTCACAAAAATGTTAAGTAACATAATCCTGTAAAAAAATCAATGCAGGAAGCCTCCTGAAATCAAAACCAAGTTTTCTGAAGACTTCAAATAAGAAGCAATTCTTTCTGTAAAGCAATGTGTGAAGCTGTGTCTGCTGCATTCGGGCCCAGGAGGTGGTGGTGTGCTGCCCCCCAGAGACTGCACGGACTGCTCCTGCGGCCACAGCCTCATTGGCAGCGTCGGCAGAAAAATCTCGCGTCCGTGCTCTGCCCTGCACCCAAACTACTCTCACCAAGTCAGTTTCGAGCCATGATAGGCTTCGCCAGCTGTGTTAGGGAAACTAACAACTTCGTCTACAGGTGCAGCAGAGGCCTGATTCTAAATGCAATCGACAGGTGTGGTGCCTTGTGTTTTCTGTTACTGTGCTTCTGAAGTTTCCAAAATGCATACAGTCACCAGAATTAATTTGTATGTGCACGATTCGCTTGCATAGAATCTCATATCCCAACCTACTGCTTCTTTGTGTTCGCATTTAAGAAATTAACACATGAGAGATGATTGCATCTTCCTTCATTTGATCTGCTCAGTGGCCATTAAAAACAGGTCTCAGTTGTCTCCTCCTTTACAGTTCTTCTCTTTACTGAATGCATCTTTTTCTTTATTTTGGCTAGCTTTCCTCTTCATCTTTTTAATCAACCTGAGAATTTGTAGACAACTTCTTTCTGCTTCTTCTGTGCTCTTTGTAAAATTATCTACTTGTATTGTCATCTTTAACTGTATGTTTTTCATTTCTAAAAACACAGTCTGTTTCTTATTGCTTCAGCATCCTCCCCACACACACATTTTTATTTACATCCACATATTTTTTGTTTTCTCTAAGGTTTAGACCTTCATCTAAGAGGGTCTCTGATGCTAAGTCACCATGTCTTAATTTTTATATAACCTACAAAAATGAAGAGCACAGGTAGACAGGATTTGCTGTATGGTATTAGTCCTTGACAGTGAAAGAAAATGACTCATTTCTCATCTGTCCTTCATCTTCAATCAAAATGCAAATTTGTTATTTACAACAATGTGAGAGCTTATCACGTTGTCCTCTGCATTTTGAAGGCATGAGAAGCAATCTAGAAAAGACAGAATTAGATTTGTGGGAGACTGATTATGAAGCAAGTATACATCTTTTGGGTATACACTGCTCAGGCCCAGCAGATTTCCCCAAAGCAGGTGGTTGAACGAGGAGCAGAAAATAATAGTAAAGGGAGCACATACATTATTACCTTTTGCTGCAGGACCATTTACCACGTATACAACTTTTTACTTGATTTATTCATGAGGCTGAAGGTAAAGATCCATGCAGATAAGTAGCAGAGGCACATTGCCATCAGAAAACCAAATGAGAAAATTTGATACCTGAGTTTATAATGTGTATTTGGGCTCAGAATGCTTCTCACAGTGCTGCTGTTAATCTGCATGGAAAAACAACATAATCCCTTACCCAAAGGACCCCAGGGAGAGCACACAGAGATACCAGGACAGGCATAGTCTTGCATACTGTCGCTATTCAAAGCCAACGAAGGGCTTTCAAGACACTGACCCACGTGAGACCATCTTAGCTTCAGCCCAGTAAAGAGCTTATACACAGCCATGTCCTCCTGCCCTTTTCCTTAATTGTGAGAGCAGAAGATCTCACTACCTGCTGTCTGGCTTAACAGGACAGTACTAATGATCACAAACAAGAGCTGTGCATTCCAGCAGGTATAAGTTAGAAGCAAAACAAAACAAACAAACAAACAAACAAAAAAAGGAGACGAATGTTTTGCAGTCAGGCAAACTGCAGTGCAAATCGTCCTCCGTGAGGTGGGCTGGCACGCAGGTGAGGGCAGGCCATCCGGCGGGAGGGTCGCTCCCATGGCAGTAGGTGCCCCTTTTCAGCTCAGTAATCAAGTAGGTTTGACTGGTCGATGTCCGCCTTTGTCCGGCGCTGACCTACATGTTCCGCCGAGGGACATCTTTGTCTCACTTTTCTTTGGTCACCGAGTTCATGGAGCTCAATAGGCTGCGGCTCGCAGTCCATTAACGAGGGTTCTCAGCGCGGCCCGGGCCACCCAGGAGCCCCGGTGCATGTTCTCACTGAATGGCTTCACTGGTGGCCCATTCAAATGCACTAATGTCGGAAAAAAGGGCTGAATGGCGGAGCCAATGTACACCATTGCTCAGGCGAAGTGACTGCAGCCTCCAACAAAGCCTCCCCTGTGGCGATGTTAAGCAGAGTTATCAATAGTGCAAAGGCAGAGGGAGAACTAATGCTCCAATCATGTCATCAACAGGTGGCACAGATGCAGCCACTTCAATACAGAAATCACAGGGCAACATTTCCTGGTAATTCTATCCTCTTTCCAGTGCGAATGTACAGAAAAATGTGCAGATGTCATGTGGCTCTCTTGTAGCGTGTCAGACCCCCTTGAACTGCGCTCCAAAGGACTTTTTTGTTTCCTGTTTCTTTTACTATTCACTTCGACTGTAGGCAATGATAGAGTCTCATTTTGTGTAAACCAGAAAACTTGGTTTTAGGATATGCAGAAATAATTTTATTTACTTTTACTCAGCTGTATGAAAGAGCATCACAATCAAGAAAGGGAGCTGTTCCAGTATGCACAATACCCCCCATATTCTTACACTATTTTATTAATTCTTTAAGAGCACACTCATTTTATTTTCAATCAAAATACAGTTGAACTCAAATCATGAACATGAGTGCCTTTTCTTCTCTCTTCAGTACAATGTTTACCACGGATATCTTGGGGAAAACAGGACTTCGAACAATTCTGTATGCAACATCTATACAAAGTGAATTTGCAAAATGCATTTGAGGCAAAGAGCTGCCACAGTTTCTGGTTCTAATTAACAAATCACAATTTTTGTAATGGCTTTCAATTACTGTTCTTGTAGTAGGTGGTAAATATTCAGCAGAAGGGAAGTACCCATCTCCACAAATGTTACTTCTGAACAAGGTGGACAGCCTTCTCTGCTAGGTTTGACAACTTGCATTTGTTTTCACATTACTAAGACAAAAGAGGAAGAGTATATATATATATTCTTATCCTTAGAGATAGGTTCCTTAGGATCCTTACAGAAGAGGTTCCCACAGCTGCAGGCAGTGCTCGGGAGAGACCCCAGGTCAGGCACACAGATCCCTGTCAGAAAGTTTTCTTGAATTCTGCACCTAACCTGAAGCTGAAAAATGCAGCTGGAGTGAGTACTGCAAAGATACAGAGCTACGTTGATGTTCTAGACCTCTATGACAAAGCATTGGTTAAATTCAGAGATGATCTTAGGGAGAGAACTAAGCCCCATGCTACACAGCAGAGAAGAACATTTCCCTGTGGTTTCTAGCGGTATAAATGGGAGACAAAAATGATTCCAACTTCGGCTGTTGTTTGAATCCCCTGTGTACCAGCAGGGGGCAACTTCTGCCTCAGATAGACGGGAGAGAAAGCAGGGGCCGGAAGCATGAGCTATAGCAGTAACCGCCAGCACAAGCGACACGTTTAACGTTACTCCACTTCAATACAAAAAATATCCATTTTAACGATAAATAGAATTAACAAAGAGTTTTGTCCTTTTTTTTCATTGCCATCACCTGGACATAGATTTATGTCAAAAAGAGTTGGTTTACTTGCTTTAGCTCCTTTAAAATCTGTTATTGTCCCTACAGAATACATTATGTCAATACAAACACTGAATAAAGATTTCAGATGTTTGCTCAATTCTCAGGATATGACTTGCTCTATTTATTGGTAGCTTCTTAATTTATACATAATTAAGCTACTCCAAATTCAACTGGATAATATGAAGAATTGTTGTAACATTTCCATATAATCATTAAATCAACCAACTCTGGTATATATAATTGCTCATTAAGAACAACAGGAAACAAAGATTTTTTCTATAAACCCCACAGAAACCTAGGTAAGTGACCATAAGAGAGAAATGAGCCCTGTGTAGACATCTATTCATCTGCATCAAGTTTTCCATGACCCTTTTCATGACAGTCTGTGGAGTAGTGATTCATCAGCCTCTGAAAGACAAAACCAAAAAGAATATCCAGATAAAATACTCTTTTTCCCTAGTACCTAGCTAGTTACTAATTGTTGCCAGTTGGTTTCCACATCACATGAAGCATGCAAAAACTTTGCTCTACAGGGGTAACCTGCAGACTTCAGGAACACTGTGAACTGTATTTACCTTCATTCTGTATTTTGTTGTAATGTCCATTATTGGAACTGATCAGAGATTTCTATTTCATAAAAGGCAACACAGCTTTTCATGTTTTCACTGTAAATGCCAGTAAATTAATTCCTCCTTAAAAACAATTCGAGGTAATTTACTATTAGTTAGCAGAGAACCACCTGCTTTTCATTATTTTCTCTTCCATTATTCTGTACACCTATGACCTTGAAGGCTCAGCAGATTCCTGTGGACCTTTAAATTGTGAAGTGGTAAAGAAACTCCTGCTGCTTTACACAACTTCACCTTTGCTGCCTTTGTAAATGTGCACGTAAACAAAGGGCTGAAACACAAATTTGCAGCAATTCTGCAGCAAGTCCTCCCCTTCCACAGCTCAAATTCTCCATGTCCTAAAGCAGTATCTCTCAGGCACCTGGTGCTCTCCCAGTGCAACAACCATAGGTTGCAGCTCCCAGCTGGCACAGCAGTTCTTTTTGTACAACAGTTGTTCTTGAAGGACAGAGAAAAGTGTTTTATATATTCGTATTCAGTATTAAAAATGATAGTAATAATAATTGTTTAAATCTTCCTATAAATATGAGTCAATAGCTCTTATTTGCTTTTCCAAATGTTGGAAATTTACAATGGTGATTATTCTTCCTGTTACAGCCAGGTACTCTCAAGATGCTTTCTAGTCACAGAACATAAATTGAGGATTGGATGTTCATCCATGTAAGGCCTCATGCCTAAAAACATACTTAATATTAAGTTGGATACTAGGAAAAAATTCTTCTGAAACACACAGGAATGGGCTGCCCAAGGAGGTGGTAGAATTGCCATCCCTGGAGGTGTTTAAGAACTGTGTAGATGTGGCACTGAGGGACATGGCTAGTGGGTAGGGATGGGTTGATGATTGTGCTTGGTGATCTTAGAAGTCTTTTCCGGCCTTAATGATACAATGATCCTACGTATCTGTTTGTTTAACACTCAGAAGGATAATTCATTTAAGTAAAGCAGACTTTGGCAAGAACAAATCTTTCTTGCACATTTTCAGGTTGCTGGTGGATTGAAGGATCCAAATAATGGATGATTCTCTGAAATATGAATTGATGCATGATAAAAACAAAAAACAAACAAACAAAAAATTGATTTGTTTCTATTCTAAATAAGGAGGAAAGAATATCTGTATCTTAAACATTAAAACTGGCTTAAAAAATGGCTCCATATCTGATGGAAAGTAGCAGATTCAGTTCTCCATAGTGTGATATTTATTACTGTGTACTGGTGCCTTACAAATTCTGTACTGGTCAACTATTTCATACAGAAGTTTTTTTAGATAAGAGTGAGAAATGTTGGCATTTTGGGACATAGCACCGATGTTTACCTCCATCCACTCTGCCCTGCACAACTTGTGCTGCTGGGAGCGACCAGCAGCTTTCCCACTGGTGCTGGAAGAAAGCAATCACTGCCACTTTTTCTCAGGTCGGTGAAGCAGCCAGGAATGCAGACACACTCCCACTTCTCTCTGCTCACAGAGTGCAGCAGTACCCTGTGCTTTTAGGAGAAAGAACTCGAATCTAACTTCTCTTTTTTTTTTTTTTTTTTCCTCCTATTTACTCGAGAACATAGAGCAGAGAAAGGAAGGAGAACAGGACCTTGAGCATGAGCCAAAATACTGAGACATCAGTCATGAAATCTGTATAAAAGTCAGGGCTGAAATAGATGTCAAGAGATTGTCTAAACTCAGCAGGGTGCATCTTTGCTGACGTTAATACTATCTGTCTACTTGAGCAACTAATCAGCTGCCTCACAGTCCTTTGTTTTGTTGTTTTTTTTTTTTTAAATCATGCGTAATTCCTGTCTGTCCCTAAATCAGGAATCACACCAATATACACCCCAGGATGCAGCACTACATCTGATATGGCTTGTAGACACAGCTGCTTAAGAAAATTCTTATGAGAAGGAGAGATACATTGAAAAGTAGTTTCTCTTGCTAAGCCCATTGAAATTGCATTTGTATATAAAAATAGATTATTATTATATATATATATATATTTTTTTTTTTTTTTTAAGCAGTGCACTGGACTGGCAGGAAAGCATTTGTTCTGCAGCAAATGAGAGTGAAAATTAGTAAGAGACCAAGGCAAAAGAAAGACTATGGGCTTTGCTCTTCCACGTCACAACGTTAAAACTTGGAAGAGCACATTTTAATCTTACTCATACTCATAACTGCTTTCTGTTTGACTGTTTAAATGTAGCTATTGTAATACACAGCTCTAATGAAAATTTAAATGAAAATGCAGCATCAAATAAATGAATCATTGCAAAAGTCTTACAGCAGAGTACCTGCACAACACAACTCTTCCAAGTGTTTTGTAGCTGAGCAGCGACACGTGCACTAGTTGTGAACATGAAAGCTATAAAAAGGACAAGAATGCGTCAAAGAGTAAAAACACACACAGGGCTTTATGAGACATGTATTTCTGAGAAATTGCACTAAAAATCCAGGATTAGATGACCTAAGTATGCTCCTTAAATCTCACCATATTCCAGGTAGCACAAGAGAGGCAGATTTTCCAGACAATGTCACCTTTGGAGTCCATCTTCCAGCAAATACAGCTAACGTTATTCAGCAAGTTATTCACAAGCCTTGTGCTGTTGAGCCTATAGGTTGCTCCACCTTTCAAATCTCAGTCATCAACTTTGATCAGTAAATAAAAACACCTGAAGAGAGATCTTAAGATCTGTTAAAAGATGCACAGATCAATCTCAAATACTGTGTTAATGTAGGAATTTTCTACTTCCCTGAGTAATTTCTCTCCTCTACTGAAGTCTCCATTTTGCTGACATAGAAAGAAGAAATCAAATTATTACTTCCTGTAAATACTGTTTTCTTCAATGCAAGCTCATTTTTTATTATGATTGATTCATGTAATTGTGGAATGAGAGGTCAATACTACAGTAATAAATATAAAGTCAACAACCAACCAGACAGTATTTCATAGTTGTACACCATTCCTATATACTTATAGCCCTTAAAAGAATGTTTATATCATAAGCTACACACTGAGCTTCCGTGGGCACTTCAAAGCACTTCATTTCTTGAAATAAGTCCCTTTCTGAGCTTTGATCAGTCTGAGAAGACACACTGTTTAGAGCATCAATTTAGTGTGCATTACTTAAACACACAGTTCACAGCAGGCTTTGGAGAGACTGGTGCATGTTTGTACATACATGCACATTTATCTACATGAACGCTGACAAATACACTTAGAGGGCTGTGTTGTAAGCTTAATTGTAAATTATGCTGTCACATTATGCTTATGTTTGCCTTAATATGGCTTGGCCATCACATTATTTTTGGCCACTCTTCAGATAGGAAACAGGAACTTAAGTTTAAGAAGTATTTTGAAGCAGAAAATGCCTACTTGACAAAAAAACACTGGAGTCTTTTTATTTTTGTAGTAGTTGGGTATAGCAGATCTTCCATGTTCTACATTAGGGCTCAGCTGTCCTGACGAATACAAAACATTCCCTCTGTCCTGCAAAAAGCCATACTGCTGTGTTTTGCTTATTTTTGCCAGCATGGAACAAAACTAAACTTTCCATAGTTTCCACAGTGGAAAAGAATATTCGGGACCAGAACGTGGGTTTTCATTTAGTGACTGAGGCCGTTTCCCATAAAACAGACTTAACAATCATATAAAATATTTTAAAATCTTTTACGTAGTATAAAGTCAGTTACACAAACTGGAAGATTTTGTCAAAGTCTAAATAGTTAATGCCTATGCTCATACTTTTCAAACCTTATCAGTGGGACTTGTTTTATATGGCAAACCTAATTAGAGGGAAGCCATTCAAAAACAACAGTGTACACAAATCAGAATGGAGTAATAAGGATGCTCAATACTTGTGACTTTTTTTCTATACAGCTTCTGGAATCTTTTCTTTTCACAATAATAGAAAACCTTGAATTTAATTGTTAACTTATATAATTGGCATATATTCATTTTCTATGGAAATTGAATGAGAAAAGAAGCAGACATGACCCTGAAAACACAGAAGTACATTCTCTAAGTACATCTTATGAAGTGACTTAATCTGTAACAGGTTTTTTATTTTATTTAACCTTGTTAGCAGCTCAAATTTTTAAAAACAAATCCTACTACAAAGTAGAAACTCACAACAAGATTTCTAGCAAGACATCTTGTTCCAGAGAATCTACTACACAATGACATTTCAGGTCTTTCAGGAAATCTCATACAAAGGAGCCCAACGTTTAATGTAGTTCTACCTGTTCAAAAATACTGCAGTTTTATCCACTGAAGATCTGGTTTCTGAGCTGTGTTGTAATTAATTTAACATCACAAGGCCTTTGTATGAATATTCAAGGCACAGAAAAGGGGATTATTGCAGATCTTGTCCAGTACTTGTCATCACAGCTGGTGCTATGCTCAGGGCTTTGGGTTTTGTGATCTCAGACACATCTTGGCTGTGTTTTGCTTGTTCACAGTTTTTGATATTAAATACACTTTTCTAGCTCAGTTTTCCAAGGAAATGAGATTTATTCCAGTACATTATCAGTTGTTCATCTGTCCTCCTGTTGGTCCCCCAGCTAAAACTGCTGAACATAAGCTGTAATCCCATTGATGATGCAGGGAGAGGTTTCAGAGAAGACCCACGGTGACACCACACATGAACCCTGTGGAATTGCTGCTCCACTTCACCTGGTAACAGCAAACACAGCTGGGATGCAGAGCCTATTCACACTGCTGTTGCTCCTGCCAAGGGAGGGGTGCCAAATTTCCCCATGCTGTCGAATGGGTACCACCAAATGAAGGTGCCAACAAGTCTTGGCAGGCATGCTTCTCAAGTTGAAACCAGGGATGATGATTTTAATAGTATTATGTCTCAGGAGATGACCATTGTGGAGATGGCCTCCCTCATAAAACAAATACAAGTCCATGAGGATTAGTTCTTCTACAATAAAAAAAATTATTACATTATGAAATACAATAATAAAGCAACCCACATCCTCAGCCATGGCTAGGAAAACACTTTTAGTCTGTACTATTTAAAAAAAAATACTGGGCTATTTATAACCCACAAAGGAAAAAGAAAAAAAAAAAAAAAAAAAAAAAAAAAGAAAAAAAGCATTACTTAAATAAGAAACAGCTTTTTGTAAGTTGCACATGAAATTTTTATGATAGAGCCCAATTCAGAGGAAGGCTGATTAAAAATGGTTCATTTGTAAGCATGTTGGAATTGGCTGACGGCTGCCTAATTATTAGCAGTATTTATATATGGATCTTGGACTATTTATAAGGGAAAAATTGCAAGAAAGAATTTAAAATGAAATGAAGAACCATACATTTCACCCCCCAAAAGCCTTCTCTTGCTTTCTATTTAGAGATTTACTGAGTACTCCAGTTACAGAAGCAGCAAGACCATACAATAACAGAACGAAAGAACCTGGGCAACTATGTGAATTTAATAATTGCTAACAAGTACATTATATCATAACATCGCACAGCTTTTTCACAGGTGCTGGCTGGGTTTTGGGCTGTTCAGCACAGGTGAGTTTGTAGAACAATGGTGATGCATTTACACTGATTTGTGACTTGACTCCTGCTGCTAATGTGGTGCAATAGTAAACCAAAACTAAACAGTCATCTTTTGGTTACTTCCTGTGCACAGACTTTATCTCATTCAAGTTATTCATGTACTTCAATACAATAATTGATCCAACAAAATAGTGCTTGGATAATAAAAATTAGAGCCCAATTCATAGCCTTAAAAGTAAAATAACTTGTTCATCATGCAGGGCTCAAAACACAGCCTAGGGACTGTCAGAGCTGCACTCTGACGAATAAAGATGAAGAATCATATACTGGCATTCTAGCTCTCTTTTCTCTTCCACGAAATCAGAAGCCTGTGGCCACATTTCAGGCCATATGCTAAATAAAATCTTCTATACAAACATGCCCTCTTTATTTACCAAGAGCAGATGCAGTCACCTTAAAATTAAGCTAACAAAGAAGTAGCAACCACTGCAACCTTTCTGAATTGTCAACAATCAAATTTCAAGATATAAAAAAGTAAAAACTTTCTGAGAACTCAGGTGAAACTTTCCAAGTAAATGGCACTTGATAAGAAACCCCAAAGTGCCCTCTTTTGGCAGGTGGCACTAACTGCTAGTTCATCTGCAGCGCGTACTAAATCCACACTATTCACTTTCTGATCTGACATATTATCTATTCAAAATTGTCTTATCTTCTTTTGCCTTGCAGATAAACTAATCCAGAAATACACACAGTTCAAAAATGTCAAAAGGAGTGACTGTGAAATGCAAAACTGGCCTCATAAATGCTGAGCGTAACCCCTACAGAGCAGGGGTGTTCATCCATTAACATACTCTTTTGGAATAAGAAAGGAAAGGAAGGGACCTGTTATTTTAAAGCAAGTATAATTAAACAGTTAATATTCAGAAAATAACATGTTTTCTTTTTCCCCCAGAATAAATGTACTTCAACTTTTTATTAATTTTACAGTATGGTCAGCATTATGTTACTGATATTCACATTAATTGTACAAATTTGCAGCAGTACCGATGCAAGACCTCACCGCATTACTTACTGGTTATTATTAAGACTCCTTTTCATAGCTTCAGTTTAGGAAACAAAATATTTTTGGCTTGAATTAACTGAGCATCAAAAAGCAGCAGATGAACATTTTATCTGAAAAATAATCCCAGAGCTCTGTTTATTTCTTGGGTTGGTACTGCAGCATAAAACACTCATTTATTGTCCAACCTTTCCTAAGTACTTTCATCAGTGTAAGAGTTGTAATATGTTTCATTTTGTTTAATTACATATTTTGTTTCTATAGCAACTAGAAAGCATCTAATCCTTTTCTATTGCTTCCTAAGCCTTTACACGCCAATTTTCTCCATGATACAGTAGCTAGAGATAATCCTTCTTTAGAGCTCCATGTACTATCTGCTCTTTCTAAATATCCCTTAATTAGTATGCATTAGGATTAAAACCAATTGCAGTAGCACTACAACTGAAGGAAACAGAGTCAAAAAATCAGAAAACCAAAACCCAACAACAACAACAAAAAAACAAGCTGGATCTTGACAGAAAATTTGTAGTCTACCAGCGGGGACTTTGGACATAAACCTACTGCCACCTGCAGGCACTCAGCACAACACCTCTCTGCAGCATAGAAGCAGGATACCCCCAGACCCCAGATCACAGAGGAAAGGCAGGCTCCAGAAAATTCCTGTTTGTGCCAGCTGTTTCTGACTCATTTTGCTCACAGGAAAAAGGGCCTGGAGCATTTCCTTTATGATGAAAGGCTGAGCAACTTGGGACTGTTCAGCCTGGGGAAAAGAAGTCTGAGGCTGGACCTGATTAACGTTTATAAATATTTAAAGGGAGGTGGGAGGCAAATGGATGAGGCTAGGCTGTCCTCAGTGGTGTACAGTAATAGGCCAAGGAGTAATGGCCTAAAACTTGAACATCAGAAGTTCCACACAGACATGCAGAAAGGGTGACAAAGCACTGGAACAGGTTGCCCAGAAAGCATGCGGAATCTCCTCCTATGGAGATATTCAAGACCTAAGGATGTCTACCTGTCCAACCTGCTCTAGGAAACCTGGTTTAGCAGGGGGGTTGGATTTATTGATCTCTTAAGGTCCCCTCCAACCCCTGCAATTCTGTGATGCCTGATGTCCTCTGTTCAAATAAATCAAGTAGTCTATTTTCCTTTGCATTGCCCTATTCCAGCATGCTCCTGCTCATTAGTAACTAGGGCTATGTTACTCATTTCACAATTTTTTGAAAAGCTGATGTTTGACCTACACTTCAGTTGGTCCACTTACCCTTCAATCTTTATTTTGTAGTTAGAATGTCTTCCTTTCAACGTTTCCTTCAGCCCACACCTAACTTTGGGTCCCTTGCCAGTTGGTGAAACCCTCCACTCACCTCAAGCATTCCAACTCATTGTACAACACCTGGGAAAGTCAGACTTTGAGAAATGAGGCCTGTGTGAGCCAGCATGCTGAAGCAGCAGTTCAGCACATCATTTTCTGGAAGCACCTAACTGGAACAGTAAACACTGAAAAAAATCTTAAACATTGATTAAGGGTCACCTCTGTTTCACCGAGACCAGGTTCTCTGTACAGAGAAAATAAAAGCATACATAACACAAGGACAGTTAGGTTGGCATTTCCAGGAAATAGCAGGCTTAGGGAACACATGCTGTGCTTTTGATTAAATCGTAGGCTGCAAACTCCATGCTGATTTACTGCAGATGCACTATGCAGCTGAGCTACACATATGCCACAGAGCCACTGAAGCAGTTCCAGAACCCAGGCAGTTCCCAACAGCACCACCAGCATGCACAAGTCACCCAGAGCACCTGGCTGCAAGAACCCCGAGGTACCTTTCATGCCAGAGGCATATCACTGCCTACGTGTCCAATCCAATGGTGGCTGGCCTTGTTTATGATCAACTTCTATCAGAAGGATTGAGTACCCCTACCATAGAGCTTACTAAGCTGCCTGTAAAAGGGTGTGCTTGGACAGAGCTGTCACATGCAGAACTTGTTTGAAGAAAGCCATTTAGCTAACACCAGGAACAGTGACAGGCTGAACCAACCTGAGATGCACAAAAGCACTGAAGATTTTAGCAACTTAAATGTGCGGTCTGTAGACCATATGCTTTCTTCTCTACCACTTTCCCTTGCCCTCAAAAAAACCCCCACACAAAACAAAACAACGAAAATACCCACAGCTCCTCCACTAAAGGAAGAAAAACAAACAAACAAATGTAACCTGTTAATGGAAGGCTACACAGGTTTTGAGACGGTGTGAAAATTGCAGCACTTAATCATCCCTTGCCACTTGGTGGGGATGGTGAGCTGGCTATGCAGGCCTTGGCTTCCAAATCTTAAACAAGATGTTCTATGGAATATAAATAAATAAATAGCTGATTTTCACAGTTTTAAAACACACTGTGAGATGTGAGAAGTGTCAACATTCAAGTGTATTTGGAAAGCTTAAGAGCTTGCTGTTACAAGATACCACATTGAATGCTTCTGGGTCACGTGAATTGCATTTCAACTAAATATACCCACAGTTTTGTTATGGGAAAGATGAACAGGTCACCTTGCTTGGCAAAAGTAGCATCTCCTCTGAAGTATAACAAAGTTATTTTTGTCAGTGCCTATTACTCTTATTTATTACCCTTTCACAAAGTGTGTAGATCAAGAAATAAATAGTATGCCCAACACCTTATTCCTTTCAGTGCTTCATTGAATTTAATCATATTTGCAGGTTAAAGCAAAGCTACCAAACCTTGAAAAGCTTTCCTGTAGCAGTGCAAATGGCAGATGAACAAGAGGCTAACAATGTCTGTACTCCAAAGGACTAAAATCTCAAGACATCTCTTATAATTTATGACAGCAGGCAAACCATTAACTGACAAAATAATACAAAAAAATACGTGACCTGAACCAAACATGGCTCATACAGAAACAAAACAATTACAAATCATATTTTCAAGAAAAAAAATAAAGGACAAAACCAATTTTAAGAAACACTCTAATTCCTTTCCCATCATATGCACATGTGATTTCTTGTAAAAAAGAAAGCCATAGCTCACATTCTTGCAATTACAGAAATGGAACAGTTTGATCTCAGTTGTTTGACCACTAAGACGTAATGCTACGCTTATTAATTGCCAAGTTCATATGTGCAGTTACTCTGAATGGAGAAGCCACACTCACCAGGTGTCAACCTAAACAGCACAGTAGTACAAAGCACAGCTCTGCACCCAAAGATATCAGATTAGAAACAACTCTAGAAACAACTGATTGCAACCAGTGTGGTGCAGAATACAGGGAGAAAACAGGTGAACCACTGAACAACTTAGAGTGTGCTGAGGCCCCTAAGTACAAATGATTTTAAGCCATTCAGGAGCCAAGACATTTTTAAGAGTGCTTAAGATTTAATTTTTAAATGTGCAGAGCAGTGCTTTCATAGCATACTAAAGAAAAAATGTAAGATGAAAAAAATAAGTGTGCACACTCTCAATATTCAAGAGAAAGAAACACAACTCAAGGAGCTTTAAAATGATTTATGCTTTTTGCAAACTTAAATATACTTTGCTTACAGAGTTGTTACATCAGCAACACCAAGACTAGAGAACAAATAAGCACAACGTTCAGGATGTCCACTAACACCAATCATTTATTTATATACTAAGTTAAAAAATACGAATATTTTATTACAAAAAGTTTATCAAACAACTGTATACATACAGTTCATCTTGTTAAAAGCCAATGTCAACTGATACTTTATATACATTATTCACGTCATACGCTTGTAGAAAAGCATCACTCAGAAGAAACTGATTTGGCATTTGGAAAGTAGTTACCTGCACTAAAAGAGACAATTAATATAGGAATAAACAGTGTATATGTTACAATAAAAATACTTATTTGCTGTGATCCTTTAAACCAAATGGATGCTTTCTTGCTCCACAGAGTCATCATAAGTGGAGATTAAAGTGC
This sequence comes from Centrocercus urophasianus, assembly GCF_019232065.1. NCBI lineage: Eukaryota > Metazoa > Chordata > Aves > Galliformes > Phasianidae > Centrocercus > Centrocercus urophasianus. The sequence goes on along the minus strand of NW_024884586.1, from coordinate 29,594,410 downwards.
ACATAACCAACACGTTAAAAATTCTTCAACAATCCCATCTAACAGTCTAGATGCTTCAAGCACATCACAGTAACATTAAGGATTAAGGATTTTTCTTGGTGGCTTAAACAGTAAGATACAAGACAAATTCAGCTTTCTAAGCTGCATAAAATAATGGTATACAATGGTGATGAAAGATGAAATGGGTTACAGAAATTTGGAAAACGACGTTTGGTGAAGAAGACAGTGAAAATTTGCCCAGTTACACGATTTCTGGGGAAATATTTCCCTTTTGAAAAAAAACTCACCACATTCCATACAACTATGGATCAAATAATCAAAGCATGCAACAGTATTTACATAATCATCCCAGCAGCCACCCTCTGTGGGCTGCATGTAACACGTGTTGGAGGAACACTATTTACTTTACACATTAATCTTGATGATAATCTGGGGAAGAAGAAAAAAATTACCAATAATATGTTTTCTGTATAATCCTAAGTTAGAAAAGTGCTCCTGAAAAAAATTAACTCAAAATATTAGCTTTGTATCATTACAAACAATGTAGAAAACCTCACAAAATATAACAGTCAGAACTAGCAGAGCTGTCGAGGGCAACAACTTTAATAAATCAATCCACTTCGGATAAAAGAATGCTTTATGCATGTTACAATCTATTTAAAAGCAATAGCTAAACAAGCTAAATTTATATCCACAAGAGAAGCATGACGTTCACTGAAAAACAAAATCAGTTGCTGGTAATCGTGGGTATCGTTTTTATCAAACAAACTGGTCACCAATGAAAAATAATTTTTTTTTATTTTTATTTTTTCCATTTTAAAAGATTAACTTTTAATGAGAAATTCTGAGCCATTACATTTGAAGAGCATACTTCATATCTAGGCACTGTACCCAATTTAGAGGTAAAATGTCTGTCAACATGATTTAACATCCTCAGGTTTCTGAAAGCCATCTGTATGAAGTTTACATACAGCACTACAAATACACATCAGATACTGCTGTAAATTTATAAGGAATACAAAATGCTATTAAATACAACTTTCATCCCATGGCACATCAAGCATGGCTTAGCAATAGTCAGTTGTGGTTATGCTTTATTGAATATTTTCCTTTCTGTAGCTGAGAAATATATAGCTTGGACTTGCTTCCATCTGGTCTTTTGAACCAAACTTCATCATGGTTAATTGTTGTAATTATGGCACTACAGAAAATGAGGGAAGAAGGGTCAGGGAAAGAAAAATAAGAAGCATTTAGAAAAGTAAAAAAAAAAAAAAACCCTCAAAAACTGCAACTGTACTGTAAATGAAAATATGCAGTAAGTATAGACACTAGGGTCAGAGGGTACCAGCTCTATTGCAAGGACAGTTTTGACACAATTTTTTAGTAACTGTGTAAGTCTCTAGTAGGTAGCTGAATTTTCAGCCAGCTATTTTTCTCCTTACATGAGAAAATCCTCACAACATCTACAAATAATTGTTACTCACAGTAATGAGCAGACTACCCACAGTAAACCCACAGTACGCTAGAAAGCATATCCAGAAAATGCTTAAACATACAAAACCCCAAGGTGTAGAGCAAAAACAAAGCTCCAAAATTTTCCATACTATTCTACATCTGGCCAACAGGTCAAAGCCTCAAAGCAACAAAATCCCCAAACACAACCCTTAAATCACAGGCTGGCCAGAAATTGGTTAAGAGCTTCAATCCTTCAATAAAATCCCATCCTGAGAAACATATTACCTTCAGTGAAATTCAACCTTGTAAAGGTTGAAGGTTATCTCCAATTAAGCCTTATTCTTCAAGGCCACCATGTTGCCTTTTGCTTACCAGGAATATACAGAGCTGTATAAAATGAATAATATTCACCTTGTAGGACATTCATCTTTCTTATCAATGTATATCGTCTGTCCGCGTCCATACCACTCTCCATCATAATACAGTCTTCCTTCTTCAGACCTAGCACTATGTAGGTGTTTCTCTAATTTGACAGGTGCTAAAACGATCAAATGTAATATCAACTGGCAGAAGTTGGTAAGATTTAGAAATAAACATTCAGTAAATTATTTACACACAAAATATGCAGTTTTTCCGTTGTCAGAAATAGTCTCTCTCTAGATAATTAACTCCAAATGCAAGAAAATTAGAAGATATTTATTTCCAGTCAGATAAATTAAAAGCTGTATTTCCATTTTAAAGAAGTTCTCTTCCATACAACTCTGCTATCTACGACGTCAATTTTCACAACTGGAATAATGCAACAAGATACAGAATATGAAATCTCTTTATCAGTGCATTATCTCAGACTGCAAGCAGTAATTCACCACTGAAGAACCCACTCACTTGTCTTCTCCCCCTTTTCTTCATTACTCACTACCTCCAAGCATTTGATTTTAACAAAGTTAATATGCTTCTTACCTCAGACCATGTTATCATTTACCACTCCTTTCCCACACCTGTATTTTCAGAGCTGCAGCTTGCAGTGAACACAAATCATGTTCAGAATGCCCCTTTCAAATTCTGGCAATTTCAGTTTCCTGCCTCATTTTATGAAAATATTGGCACAATGTACCAATATTCATTAGTAAAGCCCACTCTTAGAAGTCTTAATTTTTAAAATAATTTTTACAATTCACACATCAATTACATAATCACCAATCAAGCTGCAAGTATCAGCAACTCAGAGCAGGGATAGACAAAATCCACATCTGCCAGTCAGCTCACCCCACCCTGCGTTCAGTAAAACAAGGCTAAAACAAATATAGTCTGCTTTGATGCAGTTTGCATCATTATATATTGCAAGTTCTGTCTTATGAAATCACACAGTGTTTACTTACGTTCTGGCTTTACTCTGTGTGGCCCCAAAGTAGCCATTGCCTTGAAACAAAAGAAAATGAAGCCAGTAAGCAGAATTTTTTTCTTAAATTGCCAGCTCAAATGGTGTTGTGCAGCATAGCTCAAAACATTTGTTTTTATGTGCAGCATTAATGTTATGTGATACTGATGATACTATGAAATGAATATAAACCTTAAGTACTTTTTCATACTTTTCATACTTTATGAACTGTTTAGTTACATTTGCTTTTAAGTGTTTGGGAAGGAGAAATGACCTTCTCTAATGAGTTTTGACTTTAGATATCTCAAGTTTTCTAAATAAAATCCTCATTATGTGATTCTATTAAAAAAATACAAAATGATACGGAAAAACTGCTATCTGAACAACCCATTCTCTGGATTATTAAATTATACCCACAAGCAGACAATTCATGCGAGTGAAAATCTGTGAATCATGTGCAGCAGCAAAATAGATTTTTAATTTTTGTTGTTGTTGCTATTGCTTTAAATCACATTACACTACAGCAAAGAAACTGAGCAGAAGCTATTTTTTATCTGTGCATCTGATGAGACAGGAAAACAGACAGGTTTTCACATCAGCACCACAAGACAGATGGAAATAAACTCAACACCATTTCCCAGAAAGCTTCCAAATTCTTACAATGTAACTTCCTGCTCCACAAGTTGGAAAGCACTGATTTTTGCCAGAATACAGGGAAAAGTTTTCCAACTGCAGGTGCAAGGCATTTGAATAGCATTTGATTACATCAAATTACACTAACACTATGGCAAAGATCTGGTAAGACACTCTGTACTCAAAATTTGGATTTATTTTTTTCTAAATATATTGATTAGTCAAACGAATTTATCTTCCTGTAAATCCCGATCCTCTTACAGTTGGAAAAAACACAGCATTACACTTTAAGCCAAAAGGAAAAAAAAAAAGGTATAGTGAGAGGCTGAAGAACACGCATCATCATAAAATGATACATTCACTATCAGAAAACAAAACATATTATATATATTTAGAAATCTTTATTTAAAACCAAACCCTATCAAACTATCATAGTATGACAGACTTTGGTAGAGACAATGAGAAATCAGATGGCCTAGATACAGGCTTCAAGTTCACTGCACCACAGACACCAGAGACGACAAATATCAAGAGAGAACTTCTGCCATCTCCTTTTCAGATTCCTTTGCATGATTTGCATAGTCAGAAAAAGCTGCAACAGCATGGCTCAAACTAGAATCATTAACAGACCACTGAATAAATACATACCTGTACTTAAGTCTTGATGGTATTAGAAATGCATTTATGTATTTCTAGTAGGGAAAAGGAATAGACAAGAACCCAAAGAGACCCAAAGCTACAGGCATTCATGCTTTCATCTTACCTTCCTTATTGTCGTCCAGTCTTCAAGTATATCAAGGTCTTGTAACATATAAACTATATAGGGGCGTGAAAAGTTAGGGAAAACTCTTCTAAACAGTGATAATACAAATATTTTAAAAACTGTCTGAAGATATTAAGACATTTCTCTCACAGAAAAAATACCTGCGTGAAGTTGAAGCTCAGTAAAAATAAAAAATGCATTTTTTAATTAGGCAACTTAGAAGTATACTTTTGAAGTTACTAAAAGAAGTAATGGCACGTATATATTCATACTATTTGAATTCAACATAAAATTAACAATTGTCATACAACCATACCATCCCTGTTCCAAAAATCATTCTACTTGCAATGTTATAAATTACAGTTAAAACTTCCTGCAATTTCAATGCGACTAAAAAAAAAAGCATTTGCACTAGTATAATCTCTTCTAAAGTTATCATTTTTATGGTATTCTACATTCTATTTGAAACTTCAAGAATCCTTCACCATTTTCATATTTGTTTTAATTTTCTCTAAATAGGAGAGAATTACAAATGAAGAACACTGTAGAATTCCTAGGTACTTGCTTTACACAGATCTCTGCAAAGTGACAAGTTCACAACTACCTTAAAATCATAAGCAATAACAGCATGGATTAGGGACAGGAGGGACATGGAATACTCAGTTTCTTTCTTAGGAGACAAGAATCTTTCTTCAAAGTGCCATAACTTTAGAAATTTCAGCTGCACTATATGCTCATTACAGCTTTATAGAAGATACTGATACAAAATCCTTAAATAAACCCATTCTACAGGAACCTCAAGCTCAAAAAATGCCTATAAAAATTAAAAATTCCAAGAGTTGATACAATTAATCAAAGAGGGTTCTAAAGACTTGGAAACTGTTAAGAAGTCATAAATTAAGTTGAAGATGCTCCAGTAAAAGAAGCAAATCTATGAAACAGAAGTAGCACAAGTCAAGTTGCACTCTGCAGACATAATGCCTGTTTCTGCTTTCATTTTGTAGCTAACTGTTCATCAGGCTGAATCTCCATTACACTGAGAGCCAATACTTCACCTCATATATTGTCTTGCATCCAATTAACCCTTTAAAGTGGCTGTAATAATGAAAAGTTACTGATTATTCATTTATGTCCAAAAAGAGTGTTTATTTTCAGAGCTATCACCTTTTTATGTCTCCACCTAAGAAAAAAAGCTTTTCCTAACTTGCAAAACTATCTAAGCCCTTTTCTTCTAAATCTCTTCTCCCATATTCCTTGCTCTTCACAAAAACAGGACCAAGAATACTTCAAGATACAACCTTCAATACGTGCATTGCATTCCTTAATATACACAGAGCCCAGTTCAGGAGCACTTCCTTTCCTTCCAAGTATACTGCAAAAATGATGTCAAGTACCTACACCAAATACTCAAAAGATGAGCCAAATAGCTTCTATTTTTTTTTTTGAGATATTTTTAAAAACAGACTCTGTACATAGCTAGTAATTACAGATCCCTAATTTTAATTTTCACAACAGGATGTGTTAACTAGGCTTCTCTAATCTGAATTAGAATACCAGCTGCCATTCAAAAATACATTTTGAGAATGTATTATCACCTCAGCTTGTTGTTAATGACATACGTAATATGATTAGCCATAAAATAGTAGTGAATACTACCAGAATGATCAGTGATTTCAATGAAAGGATATCTGATACAACAACAGGCTTTTTTTTATCTGGACTAAATGGATCCTTCCTTTTTTTCCTTGACTGTAGCTCATCATTCCATAATTCTGAAAAGAAATAATAAGAATGAACGAATCAGAAATGTGTATACCTAGTTGTTCTCACAGAAAAGAAAATCTGAAAAGTGTTTGTTTTTATTTCTGGACAATCAGGTGAGATGTTGATTCTGAATAGAACAAAAGTGTCACAAGATCATGCAGTCATAGATGAATGTTCTCTAAACAGACAACAGATACTGACAACTACCGGACCAAAGTTTGTTTTAAGCTTAAATTCAAACTCATCCCACAAATCTTACGCTGTTGTTCAGAAAAGCATTCTACTGAATAACTTGAAACCAGAAATAGTATAGCTACTTGAATTTTTAATAACAGAATTTGAAAATTTTCACTCACCTGATGTAATGTCAATGCTATGTCTGTCTTCTTCAAGTCTTCTAATCTTCTCTTCTAGTTCACTTTGTACAGTATCATACAACAGAAGCTTTTCACTCTAAAATAACAAGAAATGAAACATGACTAAGTCCAGTATTACAGTAATTTAAAGGCTCAGCAGAAGGAAAGAAGAGATTTGAGGTGAACACTTTACAGAGCTGTAAAGCATACAATATAGCCCTGTACTCGTTTCCTTATCATGAAATTCTAGCTCCTCAAAGATGGCACATTCACTCGGCATCAGCATACATATGGTCATCAAGTATCAGTACCAAGAATAACCAAGTATACAGAGCACACACCCAGACCTCCAGAATAGCACTCAATATTTTCCTTTTTGATAGCAAAGATTTATTCACAGTGAGTAACTGTAAAACATTAAGTTCTACTCCAGCTTTCTTAAAAGTTAATGTTTTCACTCAAAGTGTTTTATTAAGTCTCCAATGTTAATGAGATTGTATTAATTTATAGAGAATTATCATCTACTACTATACTATTTACAATCACCTTTTCCCACAGAACTGATGTATCTACTCATATCACTGATATATCCACTCACAGTAGAAAGAATCTACAGTGCACATAAAATACTCTAGACAGTTGTGAAAGCAAAACTGTGTACCTTAAAGCTGCGAGAAACATTCTTAAAACTGCTTTAGAAAGGTTAGCTAGTTCATCAATTTAAAAGATTATCTCTGATTCACATAGATTAACAAAATGCCTCCAATGCTTTTATATAAAAAGTGCTAGTAATGCACAAATGGAAATACACTCTGATGCAAGCTTTCTACGGCATGTTGTAGTCTAACCTCTTTTCTACCTACAGGTATTTCAGAAAGAAAAATCAACATTTTGTACAGCTGCTCTCAATTATAACACCCTATATTGTATAACTTTCGTATCAGCTCAATATCTGTACCAAATAGTTACCCTTTTAAAGGCAGTTTCTAAACACACTTAACTTCCTAAAACTAGAACTTTAATTAAAAGAAAGAAATTAAGCTGAATTTCACTTGCACACTTCCTAAAACACAAGTAGGAAGCGCAGCTGACTGTTACATTCTTAAGCTCATGTTCACTGACCAACACCACTAACAACTCGAGGAAACAGAGACTTGGACTTAATTACTCAAGGAAAAAACAACAACAAACAAACAACCAGCTTAAGTAGCACAAGTCACTGCATCTACTCATTTGCCACCATGTCTCTCTCTCTCATGCCAGAGGCTGCAGACCTAGAGCCAATTCAGCAGATCTCTGTATCTCAACTGCTTCTGCCCACAGCGCAGCATACCAACAGAAACAACACCAGTGTTCAAACTGAACACTAAAGCAAAATGAAGCAAATCAGCTCAGGAATAAAAACAACCAAATAGTCCTACTCCAATAGACATCTGTGTGGTTAACATTCCCTTCAAGTCACAAAGTACTTGTGTTCCACAGATCCCCTGTTTATATATTTCTCAAGCCGTTACTACTAAATAAAAAATAATCCTCAATTGAACTGAGAATGCAAAAGCATTCTTATATATACCTGAAATGTCAAATTAGTACTATTTGTTCTGATACCATTTTAAAATTTCCTTTTTAAAATGAAATACTGTTTGTGTTTAGACACCTGTTTTGCTGCTAGTCTTGGTAACAAATAAGGTGTGAGATGATGTTATGGGCAACAGAGGCATTCTTGCTGAACAGCTATACTCAGAGCAATGATCCTACAAGCAGCATTACTGATTTTGGACAGCTTTTCCCCAGGGACCCTTCTTGGATGTTGCATGTTTGAATCCCGAACGTTCCAGTGTAAAAGAATAGCAGCAAAACAAGCAACAAGGACAACCTTAAAGATGAATAATACACAGCCAAAGAAAATCATTCAATTGTGGATAAGAAACCCTGCAAGTCTTATAGCATTCTGACCAACCTCAGGATTGTATTCACAGGAATGAGGAGAGCCAGTAATGAACAGTCTGTCTTATGTTGTACCTTTTCTTTTGTAAGGCAACCAGAAAATGGAATTTTTAAATAGTATGTGTGTACACTCTTTATTTAATGGCAAAATAAGAACCAGGAATTTCAGGAATACAGTTAGCCACCTAGAAGAACACACATTTAAGCCACTGTAAAGTATGCTGAGGAGGACTACAACGCACGCATCAGGATCTAAGCAGCTACACCACAGGGTCAGACATACAGGTATTTGTATCTGATTATTTGCACTACATTACAGTACAGTAAATGCTATGTAAATGCTTCAATGGAAATGTTTATGTTCAAGCAGAGAAACACATTTTTTCAAAAGCAGTCACAGGAACGGTAACTCTATCACTAGCTGACCAAGATACCTTAAAAACTGAGTAAGACTATTATAATCACAAAAATGTAAGGTGCTTTTTGCTAAAATTATGGTAGATATTTTAGTTACTGGTCTTGGTAAACATGGTACCAAAATGATTTTTACCAATCTCATTATTCTAAATAAGAAAATTACACTTACATGAAAGCAAACCTATTAGAAACCTAACTTTGAAATGCTTTGAACAAGCTTTTACGTGGATTTTAATGTCACAAAAGGTTTGCATTAAAATAGCAAGTAACAGCAATACAAAAATTAGAACATAAAAAATTAAAACATAAAAATATGCACTGAATTTGGAAAGCATGACACACAGTAAAGGAAAATGTTCAATACAGAATAGCTGGCACAACCTCACAGTGTTGTCGAGAGGCTTGAATTTCACATTCATACTTGTTCTTCACAGATTCCAGACAAAGCTCTCTATAGATACCTGTCATCAAACAAATGACAACGTTACTTTCTTTAGCTAATATCTAATTTCAAAATTCTCTTTTAAGATTGCCTTCAAGCCCCAAAATATGTACAAAAGGGAAAAAATATATATCTATTTTGTTAGGCAATTAATAAATATTTTTGTTAGGCAATTAATCCCTTTTAATTCATTAAATCTAAATATCTGAAGAAAAATAAATGCTATTTTCACTTTTTGCCCTATCTGTCAACAGTTACATTAGTTACCATGCTAACCTTACAAAATAGGTCTATTTCACACGGCCTACCAAATTACCCTGCATATCTTCAAATTTCAAATACGTAAGTATTCTCCTATTCTATTTTCTAATTACTATTTTAAATAATACTTTGCGAGTTTCAAATAGCTGGAAAACAGAATGAAAGAACAAGCTTTTACAAATGAATGTGTGGAACAAGGCTTGCTTTACACAGCATGACACTAATAAATCACATCATTTAACAAGACTATTCCACTCAACGAAATAGACTTCTTGTGATATAAATAAGAGTATTTCTGAGTATTAGGTCTATTTCTTGCACCTGTCAATTCCCAGTCACTGCTTATTTGCAGTCCTTAAGGGTTACTTGATAGAGCTCAAACTCTCATACTACCCACTTCTGTCAAGGCTACGAAACAGTAAGAGCAAAATCTTTCTGCTATTTCTGGCATCCTCTGAAATGACTTTCGGAATCTCAATGAGTTGAAGACAAAATGAAAAAAGAAAAAAAAAATTAAAATTAAAATATCTGATTTCTAGACTTCAGGAAAGTTGTAGAAAGAGCTCAGGAAAAACACCACATTGGAACACTGACTTTACTGCTGTCGAAGACTTGAATCAGGAGAATCCTTAATATTCTGCCTATTCACACCCACCTACATCAAAGCACTGACAGAAAATCACCATTTAAAACTAAAAAGCTACGGGTGGTTTCATGTCACAGCTCCTGGGGAGTTCAACTTGGAATCTTCATCTTCTGCAGTACGCAAAAGTACTGCTCAGAATTAATCAAGTAAATTTTGGATAAAGATCTCAAAACCCAGAAATTCCAGGTCACCATCATTATGAAGCATTATGAAGATGATCAAAAGAGAGAAAAATGCCATAGACCAGAAGATTTCAATTTCTCTTCACAGCCTGGAGTCCATAGTAACAATTGAAGCATCAAAGTTTACTGTTCCTAATTTAGAAACTTCGTGCTCTCTACACAAAGACAGATATTCAATGAAACGTAAATAAGCCATATTTTCAGCATGATGTTATCAGGCAAATAAAGAAGAAGCAAGAAACCTATTCAATTTGACCTGAAAAATATTTTAAGTTTAAAACCACGACAGCGTTTCTAACTTTAAAACACACTCTTGTAGCAATTTTAAAGTAAAAATCATAACAATTGATAAAAATTGATGTTTAAATGAATAGCAACATCATATGGTTTAAATAGAAACATTCGTTTTATATGCCTACCTGCCACCTTGGTTCTGATTTGCATATTTTCTTGTAATGCTGCCAATGGTTCTAAATATTCAGGTGCTTTTCCAGCTATGACCTCTTGCAGTTTTGCATCCACTTGGCTTAATCTTTCTTTGTAAAGTCTGGAAACAATAAACATTTAAAAATATATATATATATTTAAAGTAAATACAACATGGAAGAAATTTTAAGAAGAGCTAATCTGACTCTTTCTTAATGTCTTTGTTAATGGTGCACCTACAGAAGTAAATTAAAGATTCCAGGCTTGCAATACAGGAGGAAGAAAAAGATTTTTAGATAGAAACTTGCATTCATTTTCTTGTCCACGTATCTGCTCCTACAGAAGCACAAATGAAGGAAAAAGATACGCAGGCTCTTACTGAAGCAGCCCTCATTCCATCTCTGGTGAAAACCTACATATGGAATACTATCAAAAATGTCACATCCACTTTTGAGTACACGTGGCTATTCATCTCCTCTCTTCTGCTTACTAGGTCTTCACTGAGTGATACAGATACTATGGTAAACTACCAACAGATCTAACACTGGTTTCACTTTCAGTATTGGTATCTGGTTTGCAGTAATCACAAGAAATTTTCATCAATGATAGCAATAAAAAGTGCTACAATGTCTTACAAAAAAAACCCCTCATGTCTAGCTTAGCAAACACAATGCTTGAGTTTGTTTGTCTGTTTCTACAAGTCGCACATATACACAAGGAGGAGAAGGATCCTGGCATACCTCTCCAAAGATCACCGTTCCTTGTCGCAACAGAACCACACCTGCCCTTTACCACAACACTTCAGAACTGTTCTTACAGCAAAACAGAAATAAATATATTTATATATGTATACATGCACATGCTTACACATACTGTACACATTATGTGCATGTGACTCCATGGTACATATTCTTCCCTTTCAGAGATACCAAAGAGAAAGTATTCTAGAGCAGTTGCCTGCAAACCATATCAAAACTTTCAACCATTATTCTTCTCCAAAAGTAATATCCAGATATTTGAAAGACAAGAAACACCAGTTGCACACCATATTCTCACAGAATAGACCCTCAAATGAGGCACTTAAGATACTTACTGATCTTTGAGATCTGTAAATTGCTTTTCAAGATTGGACATTTCATCTAAACACTCCATTCTTCTCCTCTCGCAGTCTTCATCATCCATTTCTAAGAATAAGAAAAGGTAATATATTTTGAACAATGTAACCAAGTAGACTGCATAGTTTGCTTCTAAAACTTGAAGCAAATCTGAATTTAAGCAATAAACAGATCAACCATATTACTATGCTACAGCAGGTTACAATAAACCACTCATCACATTAAGTAAGAAACTTAAATTTGATTCAAGAAGCCCCATGAAGTGTTATTTTTCTCTCCCACACCAGAAAACAACATGATTGTAAGATTTCAAGAGGTTAAATCTCATAAATGACAATGTAAAATGCAGATGAAAGTGTGAAACAGAATAATTAATCCTTGTATAGCACATCAGATGAGAAGCAGCATTACTCATGAAGAGTTATTAGCCATAACTGAAAATTCCAGTGTGTCCTGCGTCAGTATGAGCAAAAGAAATCCCTGGAGATCAAGTGAACAAGTTCAAATGTTGTGCCTGTGAAATGTAATTCAAGGTTTTGTGTCATTAACATCCATTAAAAAGAAAAATGTAACACTTGGTTTTGAAACAAGGTTTCATCCTCTTTAATTGGAAGAGTTGTTTGAAGCTAAAATATTCCTGTAGAAATATCTGTAGCTCATCTCAATGACCATTAAAAAAAGACTTTTAAAAAACACTTTTTAACAGTGAAACCTAAAAAAATGCAGGATTTTACAGAAACCTCATTTCAGATGCTTTTATGAAGCAAGAGTTATTAAATTCTTTTCAGAGCTTTTGTTTTAATTCATACTTCTGATTTTTTCCCTAATTTACGTAATGAACATAATGGTAAGGTATAATAAACACTCACTTTTTGGACAAGAATTTTTGGCTCTTGCCAAAGGGACATCTAAGCATCAGTTGTTACCTCCATTCCCATTTCTTAAACTACAAAATAGAAAAATCATTAATGCTATGAAGTGGCAGCACCCATTGACCTTCAGGTAAATGCCTTGAGAAGGTGAACTAAAAGTTTCAGTTTAGAAAATTCCTTCTTCAACAAAAGAAAACTATCTTTTTCCTTGCTTTTATGGTGGATTAGATAAACTAAAAGTTGGGAAGAATTTCCCCAAGATAACATTTCTTGTTTCTATTTTCCTTCACACAGAAATCCTATCTCTGTCTCTGCCCTTTCAGATTTAGCAAAACACACCTCAAGAGGATAAAAGATGGATGCAACAAGCAGCAACCACAGAAAGGAAAACTGCTGAATTTTAGTGACATGCAATCTTCTGCTGTGCTTGGCAATCAAGAATAAAAGGGAAAGTTCTAAACTCTATTCCTATCAAAGACACACCAGTTTCCAGGGTATTTCTGAACCCATTAACTTCATTAACCATAGTTCTCCATTATAACAAACTGAGTTTCTAGATCCAAACCTCCATCAGTCCTGCCCAGTGTGTTTTAAATAAAGGAGAGGGAGAACAAGCTCTGCTAAGGTACACTCAGGGGGCAGAGATGTCCTGAAGCCGCTTTACCTCAGCAGCATCTCAGAGAAACAGCTCTCTGGTTAAGGCACAGCAACTAACCATTAAGCAGTGTTAGAAGGGCGGAGAGCCACATAGCCAGGAGCCAGAGCACAAGAGGAGAGCTTGACTAAGTGGAAGCCGTGCCCAGCAGTGCAGTCACTCCAGAAAACAGCTGACAAAAAGGCCAAGCAGGGCCTCAAACCAAGCAGAGATGCTCTGCATCAGCTCCTCTGGTCTACAAACAACTCTGAATGCCTTCGCCTCTTCCTCAGTTAACATTTCATTGCTTTATGTGGTCTCATACCCCAGCTCCAAAAAAAGGCAGCATTCAAGCCTTCATTCTTGTTGTTTTGCAAAAGAGAACAGTGATTTGCAAAGGTGAGAGGAGCCTGCATATCACCTCCCTAACTCAGAGAAACCTATTAACTCACATCTACCACTCAGATCCCTTGATGTATCTGTTCCACATTCCTTTTTACTAAAATCATACCTTTTCATTGAAATAAACATAGCTTTCAAGTTTGAAAACCACACCAGCCCCTTGTACCTGTGCATGAAAACCAGCAGGCAGCAGAAAAGTATGTCCAAATGAAAGACTTACTGCAGTTCCTTAAACTGCAGTCAGTACAAGCAGAAAACTTTGACAAAGCTTTAGAAGATGACCTAGCCTGACGAGAGAGAAAATTTAAAGCTGGAACTTCTAATAAATGCTTAGCAGACAGGGAAGAGTGAGAGAGGAGAGAAATAAGCCCTAAAGGCACGTCTTAAAAGGCGTGATTTCAAACTCCTGTTCTCAAAAATAAGGCAGATCTTGAAACCCAGAATAAGATTGAAAATCAGATTAAAGAGCAAAGCTTTAGTTGGCAGTTCAGCGTACTGTCTGAGCCCAACTGACTGGGCAATTTTCACCTCAGTCAGATTTAAGGAATGCAGCAGTTACATTACTTTGAGAGTTGCCTGAAGCTTTTATGTGCTATAAAAATAAAAATTCTCTGAAGTTTGAAGGATCTGCCCTGTGAAACAAGACAAGCCCAAGAGAACACTGGGATGCAGATCCTTTCCCACTTTCTTCTTAAGCTCAAGCACGCATTTCAGATTTTTTCAAGTATTGTTTTGGTTCTATATATGTTTCAGCAAGCAATTCATTCAGAAGTTTTCCCTTATATCAACATGGATTTTATTGCTTCTCGATTTAAAATGAATAAACAAACTAATTAAAAAAAACACATTAGAACAGCAGCCTTTTCTGAAGATCAGTGCAGCTCCCCAACACTGGAGGGAAAGGGGATTGCATCTTATGTTTTTATCCACTGTTGCAAGAAAACAAGAAAACACACTGGCATGAGGGCACAGCAGACACTTCTGCATTACTGAAATAAAACAGGGCTTGTTTAAATCTCCCCTCAGCTACCTATACACTCAAAAAATGTTGGACTTCCTGTCTAGAAGTCTACATTCTACCTGTAACACTGAATAACAATCTTCTCTTGTTTCATTTTGCCAATTTATTCATTCATTTTGCCAATTAACCATTTTCAAGTGTTAAGACTCCTGAAATATCTTCAATTTCTCAATTACAGAAACTTCTATCTTTAAAGAACAGTTCAGTGAATATTCAGTAATGAAAAAGTAAAATAGTTTTCAGATTAAATCTCACAGCTTATCTGTTGAAAATTTATATTGCTAGAAATGGAAAACAACTCATTATATATTAAAATACTTGCTAATGGCCCCATACTGTCTCAATACTTCACATTAGGTTTCATACCACACAGTGCATTTGGGGCATTTTAAATCATTTTCAGAATTACAGTCATTCTTTCCCTACTATATTCAAATAATCCAACTCAGCAACCAGGGCAGCTCAGTTTAAAGACCAAAAAAAAGTACTTAAAACACAAGAGTACCTAATACAGCTCTTATCAATAAGCTGTGGCCTATAAAAAATGCTCTATAAAACGCCCAAATTCTCATCTTGGATGGTGAACATAACTTGTGGCTTTTTCATTCATCCCTGATACGCTATTCTGGGCCTTTGCCAATATTAAAAAACAACACAACACTTTACTAAATACGTATCAACAAAAGGACCAGGATAGAAATGGTGCCAGCTCTCAAGGCCTTCTATTTTCTCAGGCATCCACTGGAAGAGATTTAAAAAAAAAAAAAAAAAAAAAAAAAAAGTTAAATGCAAGTAAAACAAATAACAAATTTATAAGAAAGAATAAGAAAGGGATTATCTCTTTTTTTCCCCCCTGCCAGTAATTTTAATTAATACTTATTTCCTGCAGTGCTAATCATCTTATTTCTGTAGAAGCAACATGCTTCCATGGAGTAAATTCATATCTGTCAAGACACTGAGATAAGCATGTAATTTTCCATAGTCATCACTTTTAAAGTGCTCCCATAAAAGCGTTTCTCCATGGAGTGCAACAGAAATTATCCACAGGGTTTCTTGTATGGCTTTAAAGAAACGCACACTACTTTCACTTAAAACATTGCTCCTCCTTCATCCCCGCTAAAGGCTGTGGAAAAGCAACAGCATTACTTGGCCTCATTTAAAAATAATTAAAAAACAAAAAAAATCAACAAAATGAACTTGCAAAATTCAAAGTTTGCTTTAAAAATGTCAATTACCAAAAATTACAAACAAGAATACAGGAAAATTTTGAAAGAGAAGAAGCTTCAAAGCCTGCAGCTGGTACTAAAAGACAGTCCTCCCTTCACCAGAGCCAGGGAGTTGGAGGAGAGAAAGCTACATTTATATTGTCATATTAAGCTCTTACGTTCTTTACTATGAGAGTGGTGAGGTACTGGAACAGGCTGCCCAGAGAGGTTGAGGATGCCCCGTCCCTTGAAGTGATGAAGGCCAGGTTGGAGGGGGCCTGGGCAGCCTGGTCTAGTATTAAATGGGGAGGTTGGTGGCCCTGCATGTGGCAGGGGGGTTGGAGATTCATGATTCTTGAGGCCCCTTCCAACCCTGACTATTCTGTGATTCTGTGATATTAAACTCCCTTTCCCACACAGGAAAAAATGAGAATTAAAAAAACAAAAAAAAAATTTATGACATTCTGTTTGGCCAGAAAAATAGAGAAAAGGCAGCTTATATAACAGTAACCTACATAAACTGCATAATCTATTTCAAGATAAGCGAGAAGAAACACTGGACTAAGTAAGGGTTATTGTTGCAGTACTGCTCCTGGACCTCATAAAGGAGTCCTTTGCAATCCCATGTCTCACCTCCATATCACTCAATAAGCTTGCATATTCCTTCTCCAATCTATGTTTTCTCTCTGAAAGATTTAACAAATAGTGTCTGTTCTTTTGAAAAACAGTCATGATCAGGAGGGAAGAGCTGTCTCCATTTATTTATTTTCCCAAACATTCAAGTCCACATTCAATTCTGATAATAAAAGAATTGAAACATACCTTCCTAAGTCACATGAAAAAGGAACAGAGCGGTTTGCTCTGCAAACAGGGCCATAGTTAGACATGCTTTTCACACTCAAAATGTAATACCTGCAGCTACTTGTCCTGATATCCTCTCTCAAATTTACTTTTCTTCCAACATAACCACCAGTACACACTGACGCTGCTCAGATTAAGTTTCATCAAGCCTACCCAAGGCAAGTTAAACACATCTTTCTGGCTCTTTTCTTTTCCAAGTGAACAACTTCAAGAGAATGGGGATAAGGAAAGATCTGTACCTGGATCAATGAACTGTTCACCTGTAACAGCCCAACTATTCATAAAGTTCAGTGCACATACATGTTTCACCACCAAATAGCTTTGTACACACTGGTTTAATCTGCAGCAGTTTCAGTGAACAGAAATCAAGTTCAACTACCAAGTTAAGCCCAAAGTTTCACCAAGCACTTATCAAATGTAGTCAAATATCCACAGAGAGCATAAGAGTTTGAAACAATGACTTGTTCTTCAGGCAGCTCCCAACCATACATGTTCAGTTCGGGCTATATTATCTAAAAGAAAACCATACTTGTTTGGGAGAAATAGGGGCCTCAGCACTATCTATTCTGAACTAGGAATCTCTTCACCAAACCAGTTGCTATTATAGACACAAATAGAAACAACGTTTGTAATAATTTTGCCAGTTCTTGCAAGCCCATACCTGGATGTGCTCCACGGTTTATGGACTGAAAATATTTCCTGAGTAATACTGCATTAGATGAGAGAAGCAAGATGTTCCCTCAGATCGGGAAACTGCCAAGAACTTCAGAATCTCTGCTTCAAGAACCCTCCCGTCTAAACCCGTGCAAGTCATTGGTCCTAAATTCACAAAAATGTGTGCCGAATTAACTGATGTAAATTGGAGATCTTTACATATTCTGACAAAATTGTTATTTATGACTTCTGTTGCTCTGGAGCTGCAGTCTACCTAAGCATTAGTTTACATAGGCCCCAGTACCTCTTGTTCACAAATCAAATTCTTCACTCAGCCATTTTTGCTATTTCACTTTTTAATGGGTTCTTTTTCTGACAGCTTAGCATACAAAGGCCCAGTATCACTGAAGACAGAGCAAGAAACAAGGACAGGAAAGTACGCTGCACCAAGAAGGGTGAGTAAGGATGAGAGGAAGGATGGTGACACTTGGATCCAAGTAGATAATAATCAATCAGCTGCCTAGAGCTGTGAAGTGGGGTTCAATCGGCGATACTTGCCCAAGGGCATGTCTATACTCTCAGCATGGCAGCAGCAAAGCTTTCCTAGTACTGGCAGAGCCTTCACTCTACACTCTGTTACTGCAGAGCCAACTTAGATGACTCTGTATCACACCCGTGGGCTTCCACAGTTTTCTACCTAAAAACAGCCCAGATGAGAGGAGCTTCCATGAACCACCACATTGGAGCTCTCCCTGGAATGAAGTCAGTGTGAATACAAAAGCCAAAGGATGTTAATAGTCAAGATCTCCCAGATCTTCTAATATCAGATAATAATGAATTAACAGTATGTTGAGGGTTTTAACACATTCAGGCAAACCAACCGTAGGTCAATGCATGTAAAAATGCAATGTCAAAGGTGGAAAAGCTAGGATCCAAACCGCACGAGCCCGGTGCTCACACCACTAGTCACTGTGCTGCTACAAGCATGGGCCTGGACCAGGACAGTGTACTCTAAATGCAAGGAGGACATTCCAACTACCAGAAGCTTGCGTCAGGACCACAGCCAGCACTGAGCACAGCTCCAGCTTTTCAAAGAATCACAGAATTGTTTGAGTTGGAAGGCACCTTCAACAGCCCATTTGGTCCAACTCCCCTGCAATGAACAGGAACACCTACAGCTAGATCAGGGTGCTCAGAGCCTGGTCCAGCCTGCCTTTGGCTGTCCCCAGAGATGGGCAGACCACATCACTGGGCAACCCATTCCAGTGTCTGACCAGCCTTACTCCTTTTTCCTCCCATCCTACTCAAACCAAATCCCCTCACCTTAGTTTAAAAACATGTCCCCTTGTCCTATTATAACAGAGTCCTATGTCTTTTTTCCTATAGCTCCCCGTTAGATACTGAAAAGTCAGTGCATGCAGTGACAAAGGTCCCATGCGGGCCAGGACCTACAAAGCCCCAATAATCCCAGATTGCAGTGCACTCTCCAAAGGATCAGCGTGGATCCCAATAAATGACAAGTTTCTAATGTAGCCCTTGAAATGATGAGGTAACCTCGGACAGAAAACTTTCCTTCTAGCAGGGTGGCAGGTGAATAGCTGCTAGATTCACCTTTCACATGCTAAATCATCCCTAGCGCGCAGTCCTGAGCAAGTTAGGGACAAAAAAAAAAAAAAGGTGTCTTTATCATAGCAGGGTTTAACGCTGCGCAGAAGAGGTCAATGGCACTGACAGGTCCCCTCCCACCCAGGCAGGCCCCAAAACACCGAACAGAAATGCTCGGTTTCTCCTGCTAAGAAACAGACAGACACTGGCTCCGGCCGCGGACCGAAGCACCAGCGAGGCCCCACACAGACATCGCGGCACCACGCGGCCCGGCCCGCACGGCACCAGGACCTGCGGCGGGGGCCGAAATGGTGCCGTCGTGCCCCCGCCACGTCCCCGCCCCCGGCTGGGCCGCAGCAACGGGAGAGCCGGGGGGCGGGGTCGCGGAGGGGGCGGGTAGCGGCAGTGCCGCGGCCGGAGCTGGGGCCGGTTCCCCCCGGAAGGGGCAGAGAGAACGGCGGAGACGGCAACTGCAATACCTGAGCTATCCCCCTCCTCGGACACGGACGAGCTCTCGGTCTCCTCCTCTTCCGAGGTGCTCCCCTCGTTCTCCCCGTAGTCCACCTCCATCTCATCGTGGTTGTTCTCCTTCTTCTCCCGGGAGTGAACCGGCATCCTGCCCGCCGCAGAGCCCCGGGACAGCCCCAGAACGGCCCTTCCCGCCGCTACCACTGCCAGCCGCGCCGCCGCTGCCCCGCCCCGCGGTGCAACCAACCCCGCCCAACGCCCGCCGTGCCCTCCCATTGGCCGAGCCCTTCTATTGGCCGAGCTCTCTCATTGGCCGAGCCCCCACATTGGCCCAGCCGGCAGGTACAGCGAGACAGAGCGCGGGGTACGCTGGGAGTTGTCCGCTGCTAGCAGGGTGCTGGTGTGAGTGGTACGACGGCTGCCTGCCGTTCCGTCCTGAAGGATGCTGCGGTAGCCGGGAGCGCTTTGCGTTTCCTGCAGGTGTGGCCCGGCCTGCAGGCACTGGGGTTTCAGAGGAAGCGTGTGTAACACGGGCCGGTTCTGAGGTTTGAGCTTGGGAAAAGAGCGGCAGTGCGGGCTGTATGTTTTCATGCTTTCGTTTTGGGAAGCGAGAGCTCCGTCTGCCCGGCGGAAGCAACTCTTCGTACTGAGATACAGATTCAGCTCGGTAGCACCAGGCCGCTGTAGCCGCTGAGGGTGACCCTCATTCCCGCTTTCCCCGCCTGCCGCGCCCCGTGAGCCCGCGTGCAGCGGCCGCTCTGTGTGCGCATGCTCCGGGCATGCGCATGCTCTGCGGCGGGGGTGGCGCGGCGCGGTGTAAGTGCGGGTCTTGGCTGCTTGATGGCTCCTGTTGGTTGGTGTGAGGGTAATGCTCTCGGGCTTCTCTTGTTCAAAAACAGGTTTTGGGACCTCAGAAGCTGATGCAGTATCAAAATGTAGAGGCAGTTCCCAAAGGAACTGGAAGATAGTGTCAGCTGACGTGCCCAGAGTGCTTTGGAAGGGGTGTCAGGTATTTGGGTGGCTGAAATGAAGTTGGGAATAGTCTGATGAGAGTTGGGCGTGTCCTCAAGGAAAAGGGGTGAATTTCACAGACTGGGTCTGAAATGCTTTGTAATGAATCCATGTGGATTTAGTAAAAAGAAACTAGAAATGAAATAATAAAAAAGTCTTAAGGTTTACATCTCAGTCTAGCAATAGAAAACAGGAAATCGAGTACTATGGCCTGGAAAGGCCTACTGGAAGCAACAGGGAATGGAATGGCAGGAAATCAGGGAACTTTTGGCTCCGTGACTGTAATTTCCTATGCAAGCAGTTGGAAATAGGTCTAAGGGGCTAAAAATAAATTCAAGGAGCAAAACAAGGTTCCCATGCCACACTGGAAATGAACAACTGAGATGCAGAATTGAGCTTTTTTTTTTTTTTTTTTTTTAATGTTATTTTAAGATATGTGATTTTTACATATTTCTTCTATTGTGTTTTTTGCTTTGAAGCCAAGGGAGAGTTACCCTGCTCAAGCAATACAAGCATTTACTGTCTTGAGGGGAACAAAAGTACCAGCTGTAGTCAGTATCTCTGTCCAGGTGGGATGCTGGACCAAAGAAGAGGTCAGACTAATTCCAGGAGCTGTGTTTTGGTACAGTGCACAGATAATTTGTTTCTGGAAATAATCAACCTGATCACCCATACACATTTAGCGTGAGAAGTGGCAACACCTAACTCAATCATCTGTCTAGAGCCCAGATATGTGCTAGGTGGAGAGGGAAAGAAGACATTCTGTCTAGCTTGTGAGATAATTGTCAGAAATGTGTTCTTGCTGTGTGAAGATGCCTTTTAGGAATCCAGTTATTGAAGGATCAGTCTGTAAATCAGTCATTTTATTGAGATAAGAGAAAGGAAGCATCAGGTGCCTGCAAAGTGCTGAATTTTTTTCTGGATTGAGTTTTGCCTATCAGAAGAAAACAGCCATTAAATGTGATCCTCATCATCCTCAGTAGTTCAGTTCTGCACTTAATGGGAAACAGTGGTTAACATCTGGTTAACAGAGAAAAGTTGAACCTAGCATGATCTTGGTGGATATCACACCGGGCATCTTCAGGAAAAGGCTGGGAAGCAGACCTGTAATTTTGCATCTTATTTGTTGACTGGAGGTAGTGACTGGAAATGTGTATTACTCTAGAATCTAAAAAGCAGTTATTATCTTTCTGGTCACCAAACTGATTGCCAGCTCCTGATGAGCAGAGTAAATGGAGAATAAACCTTGCACGTTAAGAAATGCATTACAAAATCTTATCGGAGAAGTGGCCTGGTGAATGCAACTAAATCAGGTTGTTTGAAAGGAAATTTTATTCATTTTTGGAAGGAAATGATACATTGGATGCTCTAGCAAATTAAGTCTGATTCTTCACACTTCATTTCAAAAGCCAGTATTAGGGAAGGGGGGAGTCTCACAAATGTAGGAAAGACTGTTTTCCTTACACGACAAGGTCAGCAGTAAGTTGAAGTAGCAACCTTCACAGTGTGCAAGCTGTGTTGGAAGGCTACTGGAACATGTTGCTCCTTCCACTAACCTATTATCCGGGAGAGATTCTGGTATATGCTGCAAGTGATCTGAAGTAATCTGAAAAATACTAATGCAAGGAGATATGGCTTATATCTAAAAGACCTTGCATACTCCTGCAGGTGAGATATGGGGAGAGAACAGGGGCAAATTATTTTCTTTGATAAGAAGGAAACAATGCTAAACTGGTTTCTTGTAGAGCTTGGAAGGCATGCAGAGTTTTTGCAGAATTTTTCTCTTCTTTAAATTCTTTTGTGGGTATGTCAGTATTGCAAAACTATTTCATAAGTTGGGAAAGAAAAAGAGAACATCTTAGTGTTGAGAGAGTGTTTTGAACATTTTCAGGTTTTTTTTTGTTTTTTTGTTTTTTTTTAAGCTGTTGTAACTGCCACTGTATCAGTACATTAATATTTCAAAACCTCTTTCATATCAGATATGGATGCCAGTGTTTACCTAAGAATTCAAACATCGTGAGTTGGAGGTGACTTATTGCAGTGAAAGACTGAAGTTTTGCATCTACTGGGTGGGAACTGATAATGGTTTATCTGTTAAAATTAACTTTCAGGTATATAAAAGCTGACCATGATAGCTTATATATCTGTTGTTTAATCATGGCTAGCATAGTCTTGAATTAAGCTTTGTTTTGGTGATCTACTAGGATTTTTATTTTTTTCTTGGAGTGTCTCTCTACTACTTCTGAAGACATTGTATAATTTGGATCAAATTGTACCCTGGAGTAGAAGCATTAAAGCTGCCCAGTTTCTGTGTGTTTTGTGAAACAGCATCTGGAACAAAGAGCTCTTGTTAATATCCTATGGAGGACTTTGTGGAACTTGATTTTTACCTCTTCATATGTCAGTGGTGAGGTCTCCAAACTTCACATCTGTAGTTGAGTCTTATTTGCAGTTAGGACTTTTGTCCATCTCAAATAGGTAGGGAAGGGCTAAGTAAAGGAAGGTTCATGGCTGTGGAAGGAGGTGAGGAAGGCATTCAGTGTCTAGTGTGCAAATTCATAGGAGATCTGTCTTATTAATTTTGTAGCTCATGGGAAAACTATTCTGGCTTGAGATCTTTGGTGAGTGGGAATACCACAGTGTTTTGGCTTTGTAACAGATGCCAAGTGTTGATACTGATACCCTTCCTGACAAATAAGGTGATAAAGCAAGAATTGGTCACTCAAAATATAAGTCCACAAAGAGGTTTTTCCCTTAATTACAGAAGAATATAGTGTTGAGATTTTATCTGCAAGATAATGTGGAAATGGGAAGCTGTGGTGTTTTTTTTTGGTGGTTTTTTTTTTTTTTTTTTTTTTTTTTTTTTTTTTTTTTTTTTTTTTTTGTGGATCAACAAGACATGGCTGGAATAGCTAGTGCTACAATTATTCCAGAAGTGTTTTACAGGATCCTGATCAACATAGCCAGCACCTCCAGAGTTCAGAATTGTTCAGAAGTACAGAAGCCAAACTTGAATTATTTAGATTTGGAAGTTTGTTTTCTCAAAGTAAATAGTTGCCAGTCAAGTTAACCAAAAATTGTTAACTCAGGATAAAGTGGAATTCCACTTGGAATGTAGTACTTGTGCTTCTGCTGGTGAACAGAATTCCAATTGGAATGTAGTACAACCTAACCCCTCCCCGTAACTAATCCTGGTATTTTCTAACTTTGTCCTCCGTATGTAATGAAAGTCACTGAAGTCACATGCCTCAAAGTCAAGCTTTTGCAAGATCACGGCCTTCACTGTGCATTGAACATGCTCTTCCTGCCCAGTGTGTTTTCAGTGAGGAGGTTCTCTGTAGAAGCCATTATTAACTTGGTTAAAACCACTCCCTCCTTTCATTTACTGCTTTGGTGAAATCTTATTCTGTTCATTATTTTTGAGCACTATCTTGAGTCAAAGTCCAAAAAAATTACCAGAAGAGTAAGTAAATTCTATAAAGCAAAAGTGTTATTGAAGGTTGTCAAGATACAACATTGTGTTCAGAACTGATAAATGTAGAGAACAAAGCACTTAATTTATAGCAGAGTTATCAAGTCTTTCAGAGGTAAATTCACTGCTATGGTAAAATAAAATGTTGTAATTGTAGCTGTTAGATAACATCACTAATCCTCAAATCTCATTTAGCAGGATGATGGAACCATGAAATGATTTGTGGTATGCCACATTGGCAAATGACACCCTAATGTTGACTGAAACCCACTGCTCATGATAGTCACTGATGGGTCAGCCATGCATTTAAATGCTTATTTTATTTCAGTAGCACATATATTGTTCAAACTGTTGCCAACTCTAATGACTTTATAATGTCTCAAATAGTTAAGTATTCCTTATCTTAGGAGAAAGGGGAAAAAAAAAAAAAGAGCAGAGGGCCACTAGAAACCATGTGTTAAATAAAGTAACATAGTTCTATTGAAAAATCCAATAATTTGTTGTTTTATGTATTTGATGACTGTAAACCAGCATCGGGATTTTAGGAAAACCTTCAGTCTTTTCCAGCATTATGAGTTCAGCCCTTAGCAGCAGCGCTCACATGGCACACAGCACATAGCGCTGACTGCTTGTTGGCCGCACTGTGACCTGACAAGCACGGCCTGTGGACTCCGTTTCTCGCTTTGCTCCAGGACCAGCGTGGATCCACGTGTTCCAAGGAGCGCAGTTCCGAGGCCGGGACCACACCGCGCAGCACCACGCCGGATGCTGGTGGCTCGCCGTGCGTGTCCTCGTGCTGCCAGGAACACGGGCAGTACTGAGTGGCTGCGGGCAGGGCCGGGCGAGGGGTTGCAGCACTCCGAGCACGGGTGTGGAAATAACTGTGAGGCACTCGCTGATCACCGACTGTTGCTCAACTGGAGCTTGGTTAAAAGCTTTGGAGCTGCGGCCTCCACCAACGTGGTCCTGGCCTGGATTTTATTTCTGCGTCCTCTGCGGGATTCCTCTCAAACAGCTTTCCAGTTTCTCGGTATAATACAGTCGCCAGCACCCGACTCATCACATAACTTTATACTGCGCTTTTAAACAGCCGAAGAGCACCGCCCCGCCCCAGTTACTGCCGCTGGCTTCCCGCTCTCCGCCCCCTCTTCCCCGCCTGGCGCCCCCTGCCAGAAGCCCCGGCGGGCCGCGCCCCCACGTTTTCCAGACAGCCGCGGCCTCCACCCGCCGCGCCCCGGGAGGTGCGCCGGGCAGAGCCGCCGTGACGTCACGGCGCGGTTGCCATAGCGACGCCTGGGGTCGCACCTGACGGCTGTCGCGAAGCAGCGGGAGGAGAACGAGGGAAGGAGGAAGGGGGTAGTCGGGCCCGGGCCACCCCCGGGCCTGCGGGGAGTTGCCTCTGCGCCCCCCCGCCCGCCGCGCTCCGCCCCGCCGCAGCCGGAGGCGGCAGCAGCAGGAGGAGGAGGCGGCGCCGCCGCCGGCTATGTAGGGCCCCGGTGCGGGCGGATCCGGAGGCCGCTGCCCGCCTCTGGAGCGCGGCGCCGGGGCCGGGCCCGGCGGGATGTTCTCCAAGAAGCCGCACGGGGATGTGCGGAAATCCACGCAGAAGGTGCTGGACACCCGCAAGGACCCGCTCACCCGCCTCAAGCATCTGCGCGTCCTCATCGGTGAGGCGGCCGGCGGGGAGGGGGAGCGGGAGCGAGCGGGCGGGCGGGGCAGCGCGGGGCTCGGGCCCCCGGTGCCGGCGGAGGAAGAACCGAACCGAGGCGCGGCGGGGAGGCGGTGTGGGCCCGTGCTGCGCCGGGAGACCCGGCCCTGCCTCGGCTCTCTTCGGGGCTCCGTGCGCCGCGCCGCACCGCGGACCCGCAGCTCCTCCGCGTCTGAGGGAGGGACTCGTGTGGCGGGGAGAAACTGCTGGGCTTCTTAAGCGTGATGCTCTGCAGTGCCGCATTAACTTGTGGTCGGTGTGTTTGTGTGGAAGTGGCAGCCAGGAACGTCTGTGAGTTCCTGAGCCATTTTCCTTGTTGCTCATCTTCGTGTGTGTTCCCGAGGTGAGAGCTGCAGCGGTAAGTGCTGCCCAGCCGTGCCTGTAGACAGGCGTTAATATAGCATTTAGACGTTTTTGGTTTGCAGAGTGATCATATAAGCACCAGGGTGCTGTTCAGGCAGCTGGTTCACCTGACCGGTGCATTCTGCAACGTGGTTATATGCAATGGTTGCCTAATGGAAGAACCGGAGTTCCTTTCTGAAACATCTGCCAGATGACTGTGTAGAAATCTGAGTCCTTGATAACAGAAGTTTGCTCTCCAACATGTTTTGGGTCTTCAGCAAGCTTATGGATTGTTTCTGGTAGGTAATAAATATATGAGCAGAGCTTGAGCAAGGGCAGCACATTCCATATTTAGAGCTGACTACTGAATAGATTGTTTGGGGTTTAGCCTATAGTCAGGGGGTATTTTAAGTAGCTTGTGCTCAACCTCCAAAAGTGGGTTCTCTCTTTTCAAAGGAAAATAATTCTTTGACCCTTTTTCTTTTGTTATATCAGTTGAAGGAACAGTTGTTCCTGTATGGTGGCAATTGCTGCTGCATGATTTATTTTCTGCAATGTAATTATTCTGTGTTTTGAAACAGGGAGTAACTTTGTAGCTTGCTATTCCTGACCCTTCTGTAGATGGAAGTACCTCTTCGCTCCTAAGTCTGGGAACTTTTCCACACTAGCCATGCTCAGTCAATTGTGGCATATCTTATGTTGATTTATATTTATTTTTATCTGCTTAATTAGTCAAAGAAACTTAAGAGGGAAGATTATTACAAAGAAACTAAGTACAGTTCGGAATTAGTTTTCCTGGCTGCTTCTGGTTAACTCAGGAAGGCAGAACACCTGTTAAAGTACATTGAACGCTTCTAGTTTGCTTTCTTCTTGAGGACATTGTATTTGGCTGATATTTTCTGATCTGTTCTGGATCTCCTATTTCTGTCTCTCATCTTCTATTTACAAGATTTTTCATTCAGCTTTGTTAATGCTTACATGTATTTGGTAAGAGTCACGCTGTGAGCTCTGTGTCAAGCAAATGTTCTTATCTAATCTAAGGCTTCTGCTTCCTGACTGTAGGACAGACAAAATCTGCTGGGGCATGTTCTGGTGTGGTGGCCATTCCCTTTTTTCCACTGCACATGCGTATATCTCAGTTGTTGAAGCATAGCACCCACATATCGTTTCTCTAAGTTTGGGAGCATACTATGTATGTGTATGGCTGTGTGTGTAAGGAAAGGTGCGACCCTGCTCTCCAGCTTCTCTTGTATCCACCTACGAGATTCTGTTGTTAAACAGATAGAGCTAGATCCACAAGGTTTGAAACCAAGAGCAAGGAGGCGCTTCTCTTCTTATTAATACATTAGTGTGAAAGAAATACAGTGCAGGTTATCTCAAGTCCAACTACTGCTCTGATCACATCCTTACCTTATTCCTTACATCTCTGCTCTCCCTTAACTGGCTTTCAAAGCATGTGCCATTTCTTTTCCTGTTGTTTCTGTGACTAGTCTGCTGAACCACAATAAAAACAAGTGATGTGCCCACATGGGACAGACTACTGCCTGAGGTGGCTTTGCATGCAGATACCGTTCTGCAGCTTGAGCAATGTAATGCTACGTTTTCCTGTTTGTCTTTTTTCTTTTTCTTTTTTTTTTTTTTGTTTGTTTTTTTGTTTGTTTTTTTTTTCCCCACTGACCACTCCTCCCTATGTAATAATCAGGGTGTATCCATGCACTTCGGCAGAGCCAGGCTAGCTATTGCCAGCAGAGTATCTCAGAGAGATGGTGGTGGAGTCTGTTCAGCATCTTTATTCATGAAAATGGTTTGTCTTGGTTATTGCTCTTAAGCCCTGCATGCTGGAGGCTAAAAGACCATTAAGAAGAGAATTCTCTGCTTTTTCACATCGAGTAGAGGGAGATAAGTGTTTCTTATGTATAAGCTTAAAATCTTTTCAGTAGGCCTGCAAGGTCAATTGGACTAGAATTAATGTTATTGCTGTACTCTTCCAGTGTTTGGTTCAGTGGCAATAAACTGAAATATGGCTTTTGGATTCATGGTGAAGACTTGCTGGGAGGAAAGGGAGTGTTGGTTCATCTTTTTATCTAAAGCATCCATTCTCCAATTACCTTATCAAGTAATGAAATAGGCATGAAAGGAGACAGAGTGCTCACGGATTATTAATAGGATACAGATGCTTCATCTCTGGAGGCATTCAAGGCCAGGCTGGATAGGGCACTGGGCAGGCTGGTTTGGTTGTTGGCAACTCTTCCCGTGACAAGGGGTTAGAATTAGATTACCTTTAAGATCCCTTCTAACTTAAGTAATTCTATGAGTCTATTAGCCAAAGAGGAGAAGCTAAAAACAAACTAAAAACCTCATTATGGTGAAATACTGACAGATCCTGCAAAGCAATGGTGCAAGTTAGGCATCGTCTAAAAATAATTGAGCTGGTATAATGTGGTTGTTAGCTAAGACCAGAAGAGGCAGAACAGTTTCAGAATGGATAGCACAAAAGCAAATGACTTTTATTTTTAAAAAATAAGAAATAATGCACATGAGATGGAATTGTTTAAATAGTTTTACAAGGTAACTTAGAATGCAGTGACTTGTATCACATCTGGAAAAAAATACTTAGGCATTATTGACAATTCAGTTTAAATTTAGTAAAAAAAAATAATGCAAATTTTCCCACATGGAAAAATGTAGAAAATGTTTTTATAAAACTGTAGTGTGCAATTATCTGAAAATATGAACTTTATTTACTGCTGTAGTCTGTACAGAGAATTTAGAGTTGAAAATGACACAGATAAGGATAAAGGATATAGAAAGAAATTCTTGGTATCCCTTTTTGGAGGTGAGAAAAACATGTAAACATACATGAAAAAGATAAGGAAGTGAAGCCTAGTAAGAGCCACCAAATCTGAAGTTCCAATAGGAGATTTTTGGTGTGGGTATCTTTGAGTATTGGACTGTCAATCAGGTATAGGTATACTTGGGGCAGGTGTATTCTTCCTATTTATTTATTTATTTTTCCTAAAACCTATTTTTTAGAATCTGCTCTCTGCCACTTAAGTCTAGCATCATATCTCTGAGTGGTTCTCTGCCACGGCTCAGTATGATTCTGCTGCTGGAATTCAGACTTTTTCAGAGAATTTTAGGTGATTATTGAATAATCTGTTGTATTATTTCTTAAAATGAGTGTAACAAATGACCAACTTATGCATTTCACAAGGTCATTTAGGAGATCTCCAAGTAGCAATAAGTATTGTTATTGCCAAGAAATCCTGTGAAATATTGGAAAAAGTTTGAAGCCATATACCGAGACATATCAGTCCAATAGTGAGAGTAATCTGCTTTTCTCTTTTTCGCAGCTGCAATGTATTTCTTGAAACAGCTGGAACTATCTCAGTTAAGAGACTTGTTTCTTTTAAGGTGAATTAGGTTCTTCCTGTAGTGAACTGTTTGTGCTTTTTTTTTTTTCCCAACCCACTCCAGTTCTTTGAAGTACCTTGAAATCATTCAGTCCTCTAATGCCATCTCTGTCAGCATCTGATTTTTATGTGATTTTTTTTTTTTTAATGAATTATTCTTCTGTCTCCTTTCTATACGCTGGAAAGGCTGTAGCAGTTGTGCTTACTGTGAGTTACTTTGGTGGTAAGTGCATATCAATCTTGAGGAGGAATGCAGGCAGGGATTCTCCTCCAATATGTGGATGTGGCTCAGCGGTGTCAGAAGTGGGATCCTGCTGTTGAGGACAGCTGCCAGCTGCAGCTGGTGCAGATGCGATCATTGGGATGTGGCTAGCAGCTGGCAGTGAAGGCACATAGCACATCTTAAGGAGTTAAGTGTTGCCTTTAGAATGAAGCTTGTAATTTTACAGGAAAATATGTATTTATATCAATCCGCAGTGTTTTAGTGGCTAATTGCATTTTTTAGGATTATTAAGGGGAGGTACTATAGAAATAATATTCCCTTGTTCTTACAATTAGTGTTGTATTGTTTAATAAGACCTCAGCATCAGACCTTTACCTCAGGATGAAGGAAAAAAAAAATTTTGTTTTTCACAAATAATTTTATTTGCATCTGATATCTTAAAAATGCATTACTTGTATCTCTGGATCCATATAAACAATGTTTGTAATGCATAATGCTAAGAGAGGAGAGTGTTTGAAGTGTGGATTTGTTTTAATTGTTTTATTTTTGTTCTCAGTGGTCAGATAGTGCTTGACATCCTGTGTAAGTGAGCTTTATAAGGGAGAAGTCAAGCAATACAGTGCAGGATGAAGCACACTGTGTTCAACATCCATTTTGATATATTGCTTAATATTAAACAATATGCTTAAAGATTGCACTTATCTAAAGGGTTTTTAGTTTAAGAAATGTATTTGGCGGGCAGTCAGTCCTAATGCCTCAGCTGGATACAATTCACTGGTGTTGCACATCATTCATAGTAATATCTCTTCTGTACTATAAGAAATGAAAAATGTTTGATTGCTGTTACAGTGGAGGGCTGTTGGAAAGCTGTAGCAGAAATAGCTGCCTGGAATTTCCGCTGGAGATAACTGTTCCAGAAGTGTCTGCGGATGTGCAGTGCTGTGTTATTTTTGGCATGGATTGTATGTATTTTTTTATTTCGCTCTCCTGGTAACTCTAACTGCAGAGGACAAGTCACCAGCAGTATTCGTGGCTTTGGCTGCAGGCTGAGCACAGTGTAAGACGCCTGAGTAGGTGTTCTGTCAGTCTGACTTTAAACCTGGAACCGTTCTATTCTCTTCTGGCCATCAGAGAAGGAAAGAATTATTTTGCTTTAGGATTTTGGCTTGTGTTCCATGTGACTTGCAGACAGCAGTGCTGGTCAGTACTGCTAGCCTGTGAGGCTATGGCTGGAATGGGATCAAAGTCCCAGGGTAGACAAAGGGACGGCTTTAGCTGCTTGGACTTGAAGGGAAGGTCAGTGTGGGTTTAGTTGCGGCAGTTCAGAATGGAAATAAGTGCATTGCTGTGGGAGTGTTTGAAGTTGCTTAAATAAAAGACTTCTGGAACACACGTGAGTTGTTATGGGAGTAGTTTTATAAGGCTCGTCAGAGCTGTAACCTTCCTGAAGTCTGCTGGCAAGCTGAAGCAGCCAGGCCGGAGAGCTCTCAGCTGCTCTGCTCATTCCTGTAGTTAACTAATGGTGATATTTGGTAGCAGTTTGTATGTATATGAAGGTCATGCTGTTAACATGCTTAATCATTCACATTTATTTGTCCCTTTTTCTCTAAAAGGTGCTCATGATCTGAAGTTCAATCTTCTCCAGTGTAAAATTGAAGTCGATTAAAAAATTCCTGAAGTGCATTTTTATTATTTCAGTACCAGGAACCTTGGAGATGTTTTCTTTGACAGCATTACATAAAAATAACAATAATAATTGTCTTGGCTAGTTATTAGTGATCCAAAACAATAAAGCTAAGGTAAAAACTTTGTTTAATAGAAGTACACTTGTAGCATGCTGTTGGAAACAGTGTGGCTTATTATATCCCCTGTTTTTTCACTTTTTGTCAGTCTGTTAAATATCCCAGAACTATTGGTTAGTTCTGGATGTTTCCTACTTAAACTTTTTAAATGATGTGATTTCGTATTCAATAGACTGTCCATATATAAACTGATTCTCTGTACTGCTTTACCAAAAAGCAGCGGTTGGATTTTCTACCCTGAGGAATTAGGAATAATTTCTGTTTGCTGTTCTGCTTGTATGCTGAATTTTAGGAAACTTCAGAACATCTTGTTTCCTAAAGCCACCAATTCGTTATGAGAATCAGTACACACAATTTCAGCCTGTGGTGGACCCTGGATTTACAGAAAGGAGCTATAAGTCTGGCCATCCTCTTGGTCATTGTTGGTTGCAGTTGTAGTGCTATTAGATTTTTGGGCGAGGATGAGGGGAAGTGAGTAAGAAGCCACTGAGTCTCTGGGTAATGCTTTTGATATATTATCTACTGTATACATGCTGTTAAATCCTGAAACACTTCTAATCAAACATAAAGCTAACGACATTTTGATCAGTAATGGTGTCGATTATCCCATGAACTGCTCTAGTAAATTTCTGTGCTGTGTGTAAGTGGTGAATGTTCATATTCTCTTCAGCAAAAGTTCATGTCTTTCTAAGATCTGCATGGGTTTTCTGTTGTTCTAGCCTTACGTCCAGTGCTCTGATTGGTTACTGTTGAAGTTGTCCTTTGCAGAAAATGAAGATTTACATACTTGATACTTTTAATCTCATGCAGAGGCAATCTTTTAAACACTAGTGTGCATTTCTCTTGCAAATTCTCTCATAAACTTATAACACATACTGTGGACTACTTTGTAATAATTTTTACTGTAATATGGGGAAAGATAGTTGTTTATGCTGTAAATTAAAGCTCACAGAGGTTGCCCTCTGGGGTGGGATGGACTGGGGCGTTATATGTGTAAACTTGGAAACTTTCCAGAATTGTGCTTAGGTGAGCCTGTACGAGTTGAAATGTATGGAAAAATCTACTGCTTTTTTTCTGTTTCATATTTTACATCTGACAGAATGATGGCTTGTTGTGTTTCGTGTTTTTTTTTTTTTTTTTTTTTTTTTTTTTTTTTTAAACTCTTCTGCACTGTAATTCTAAGGATGATGTGCTGTTGAAATAGAATCCTTCCTCGAATGTGTAATATTAATGGATGTTTTAATTAAAATACTAGATTGCTTACGTGACTGCAAATTATTCCTGGTTACAAAGGGGTGTCCTGACAATTAAACCATGAGTAAAGCCCTGGAGCAACCTCTAAAGCAGAGTTTTAGCAGAATTAGGCTTGGAATCTGATTTTTCCTCAGTGAAGATTTCCATGCCTTACTGGGGTTCTTGAGAAGATTGTAACCTTTTGCAAAGTTTTGAACAAGTAGCTTGCAAAAGAGTTGGCCGTTTGAAAAGACACAAAAGCAAGTTCCTTGAAGAAGAACTGACAGGAAATGAGTGAAAAGAGTTCCTAAAAGTATCATCGCATGTACACATGGAATTTGATAGCAGAGATGGAGAAGGTTTTTGATACTATTTTGTTTTAGTGTATCTTTTTTATTTAGTCCTTCAGTGCTGCAGCTGTTGTCTATAAGATGGGGAGTAGCAGAACTTCAAGTTTCAATAAATTTAATGGAAATACAAATTCCAGTTTATTGGGTACTTAACTGTTCTTGTAATGAGGTTCATACAAATATCTTGGATATAATCTTCCATTTTAGATTTGGTTCTCTGTCATACATCACAAAAGAACAAAAATCCATGAATGGAATACAACTTCTGCAATTTCATCCAGAAAAACTAACTTACCTTCTTAATGCTGGGGCTAGAGAAAGCAAAAGCCACTTTGATAAAAGCTTAGTAGGAGGGAGGGGAAGGAAGGACAGAGGAGGTGCCACTTCTGTACTAAATGCAACTTTCTCCCTTTAGAAACAAAAACAAAAACACAAAAACAAACAAACACAAAACTCAAATAAAAAGGAACCATAGAACACAGTTAATGCAGAGATCAGATTTGTATCAATTTTTAGGTCACAGAGACATAGTGAGGAAAACTCAGCAATCAAAAAAAAATCCATGTTTACTCTAGCTGTGATGTATGAAGAAAACAGCATTTTCTTGTCAGAGCTTCTGTGAATGAAGATGCAAATCTGGATTTCAGTGTATTAAAACTATTTTTTGTAAATCATAGAATCCTAGAATCATTAAGGTTGGAAAAGACCTCTAAGATCATCTAATCCAACTGTACAGTCTAAGCTTTGGTTCTTACGTTCTTGGAATGTGGAAATAGCTGTTGTCCTGTTTTCCCTTTCCTGTTCTGGGAAACTTTTCTACTTTAAATGGTGCCAGATCTATTTTTGAGTTCTTTTTTTTTTTTTTTTTTTTCCCCCATCTGGGCATGAGAACGCAAGGAAGGAATGCGCTACTTTGTGTTAGTTGCATGAAGCTGTGGTGAGAGAGTGCAAAGTTCTTTTGTTTAAAAATATCTAAATTTTAGATGGAAAAGGAAAGCTTGTTTCTGTGTAGTCCCACAAGGTTACATTTCTCTTAGAAAGGCAGGTAAGTTTTAAGTAGCTAAAGCAGACAAGCAGCTTCCTGCTAATTCCCAGTTCAAGGCTGCATGAAAATGGCGTGCATATGTCTCCTGTAGAGGAAGTGTTTTTTTTACCTCTTTGTAAAGCATTCAAGATACCTTGGGAGATCATGGAGAAAAACAAATAAATTGCTTAGAACTGAAGAAAATGGTTTAATGTCATGGGACTGAAAATCTGTACCTTTAATTGATCCCGAAGATACTGAATGAGCTGAATGTTTTAGAAACACTTTTGTTCAGAAAAATGATCGGTTTCTAAATGAAGGAGAGTATAGTAGAGTATCTCTGGAAGTTGGATAAATTCAGATGATGTGCACGCAAAGCATTTTTTTTTGGTAACCAGGGAGAGTCTTGTCTCTTGATGTATGGTGTAGCTTTACAGACTGGTACAGGGGCAGCTGTGAATGGGGCGATAACAGGGTCACCAGACAAGATCAAAATCTTCTGAAATCTGCATCACTATTTCCATACTGTACCTGATTATTCTTTTCTTATTCCTCCTTGCTGGGATTCTTGGAATTGTGCAGCTGTGCATAATACATTCCAAATTTCTTTCACTAATGGCAACTCCCAGATTTCTGGATCAGTAATGTCTTAAATCACGGAACGTGCTGTTTGGTGATGAGCAGAAGCTGCCTTTTATTGTATGTGGCAAACAGTGACCTTTCAGCTGTACAAGCATGTTTTTCCTTCCTTTAAAGTTTTCGGCCTTAAAAAAAATTTTGTGTGTGTGCATTAGGGTCAGGTAATGACTGAACAAAATTCTTACTGAATGAAATGCTGTATCTTTGTTTTCTTGTGTCCTAAAGCAATAGCACTTACCGCAAGCCCTCAGTGCTTACTAACTGTATGAATTCCAAAAACTTATTTTGTCTATGCTGTTGAATGTGATCTTAAAAAGAAATGAGAGTGAAATACATTTGGTAGAAAAGTTGCAACCTTCAGGAGCTTTTGACTTACATTATCCTCTTCCAAGGTATGGGAGTATTTGGGAGGTAAACTTCTGGCGTTAATGTTCAGGTGTTAATAGTAACAATGCAGGTCAAGCAGTGCTCCTGTTGTTTTTTTTCTGAGGTGACTGACACCTACTTACATTGTAATTAAAGAGATAAATACTAAATAAGTAGAATGGAGTGTCATCAGTATTTCTTCGGAGAATAGAGTAATGGCAAAGAGCTTTACCATAGTGCCAGTGACGCTCAGCTATCTGAGCATCACTGCAGTAACTGGGGTAATGAAGACTGACTGTTCAGTTGGTTACGTAGGCAAGTCTTTAGTTCTTCTCCTGGTGAGTCAAGGGAGCTACTAGAACTATGAACTGTTGAGCTAAGATTGAATTTGAAAGAGGAGTTTTTCGTCTGAATTTACCTACATGTGGATAAAGACTGCTTATTTTACAGATGACACATTTAGTATGCATACAAAAACACAGCTGGTTAACTGTTTCTCATCCGTTTTTAGAATCTTCTTCCATTTGTTCACATTAAGCCAACCGTTTCCCTTGTTTCTTTGTGTATTTCCCGTGCGATGGTAAAATAAGATGGAAAGAGTATCTTCTACCACCTTACCCTCTTTTCTGAATGTGTCAATCATTCTTTTCATTTCTACTTCTCTCCTTCTGTCTCAGAACTTGTTGAATTCATTCCTGATGCATTTTCATGCCTATAGTCCAAAACTCTGGAATTCTCCCTCATCAGTGGAAGTGGATATAATGATTGTACTGAACTCATAGCTCAGTTTCTTGGCACATTGCCCTGACCTTCCTTGAATCAAGGTCCACTTTATTTAAAATGGAAGTATTTTTTGCTGTCCTGCAATATTTCAGACTACGCGGTAGCAGTTATGCTGCTAATCAATAAATGCTGATGTGATCTGTAAAACTGAAGGTTTGCTAATCCTGTAGAAGATCAGGTACATGCTTTATCTACCTGGACTGTTAAGGTTATTGCTACAGGAGCTACTTTGCTTGAAGAGTCAGTCTTAGTTTTTAGTACAGTACTATCTTCTCTGAGAGCACTGACTCCACCACACTGGTTATGGAAGATGTAGGTAGAACGTCTTTCTTAAGATACTGCAGAAATTCAACATGTAATAGAAAATTTCATGGCAGGAGTTGTGACAAAATTGAATTGGCAGTACTGCAGAAATAGAATTTAAAACACTGTGCTTTTGGCCATCCTTGCTTTTTTTTTG